>NC_056737.1:1122523589-1122823589 GCF_019279795.1 Protopterus annectens | reverse complement strand
GTCATTATTAATATTCCAAGCTGCACAATGCTGATTAATCTATTAATATTCCAAACTGCACAATGGTTATTAATCCATTAATATTCCAATCAGCACGGTCATTAATCTATTAATATGCCAGTTGGCACAATGCTCATTAATCTATTAATATTCCTTTCAGCACAATGCTCATTAATCTATTAATTACTGCTGCACTTATTGTCTCCATCATACCTAGCAGCCAACCTCTTTTTCCTTCATTGCAACATCCTTTTACCTACTTCTTTATTTACATTTACACACTACACAAATGACTACTCAGTAACAACCCCCCCACCCCATCAACTACCCTGATATTCCCTTTTCATGATTACCTACCTGAAACTGTTTTGGACTCAAACCACACTACCCACACTATTATAAGCCCAATACAAATATTTCCCTCTGCCAACAAATTATCTATGATATGATCCCAGTTATTCTTACTAGGGATAATGTATATAACTATTGACCACGGGATGGAGAAAGCCACTCTAACATCAAACAAGTTAAGGTTAATTGAAGCACCAAAATGGAAACTGGCTAGGCTTAAAATAGCCTGCAAGCATGTTATTTATCTATGAACTTATGAACAAACATCTTCCCATGCACCATACTTCAGAGTGGGCACATTCACCCTAACCCTGGTCCAAAAGATTACTTAACCTACAAACATTCCAAACCACACGGTAAAGCTCCTCTAAAACATTTTAATATCAGTCTAATAAGTATGTGCAATAAACTCGCAGACCTACATGCATAGACGTCTGACCACTCAACAGGCACTCTCTCCATTATTGAAACTTAGCTAAAACCAGAAACCAGTGATTAGGAAATACTTCATCCAGGCCATAGTATATTACATACTGATAGGAAGGGGAAGGGAAATGGGGTAGATATTTTTTACCCGAACACACTTCAACATAGCCCTTAACAGCACACCATTACCCAGTTCAGAAAATGCTAAACTAATTATCTCTTTACTCAAATTTAACAACCATAAAAACAGCTGTTTCATTGCTTGATACATCCCCACAGGCAATAATATCCCTACAGTCCAAGACATGTTCTCTTGGGTAGTTAGTAACTTTCCCCAGTTAACACTTATTTTAGATGACTTTGAAACAAATAAATAGATAGGAACCCAATTACCATGAAAAAATCTCAACACTCAATAAACTTATATGGATTCATACTTGTCCCTACTCCCCCCTCCCCACCCAGGTTCAATAAACCACACAATAACTCATCAGTCTGGCAGTTGGCTTAGACAGGATTTTGGATCTGTTAATAAGTTGTTTCCTGTGGTACAGTGGTATAAGGTTTGATTCCCTCAGTGGTATAAGGTTTGATTCCCTCAGTGGTATAAGGTTTGATTCCCTCAGTGGTATACGGTTTGATTCCCTCAGTGGTATAAGGTTTGATTCCCTCAGTGGTATACGGTTTGATTCCCTCAGTGGTATAAGGTTTGATTCCCTCAGTGGTATACGGTTTGATTCCCTCAGTGGTATAAGGTTTGATTCCCTCAGTGGTATAAGGTTTGATTCCCTCAGTGGTATACGGTTTGATTCCCTCAGTGGTATAAGGTTTGATTCCCTCAGTGGTATACGGTTTGATTCCCTCAGTGGTATACGGTTTGATTCCCTCAGTGGTATAAGGTTTGATTCCCTCAGTGGTATAAGGTTTGATTCCCTCAGTGGTATAAGGTTTGATTCCCTCAGTGGTATACGGTTTGATTCCCTCAGTGGTATAAGGTTTGATTCCCTCAGTGGTATAAGGTTTGATTCCCTCAGTGGTATAAGGTTTGATTCCCTCAGCTTCCTTTGCCTATCTGTGTAACTCTGAGCATCACTTAACCAGACACCGTTGCTGGGCTGAGTCTGAAAAATGTCCATGGAGATCAGTGCTCTACCTGTAAAACAAATACAAATAACTAAAAAATAAATAAAAAAGTAATAGACTGGATTCTAGCATTTGATCCTAGTAAAATTGCATCCACCAGCACTGTTTCAGACACATTAACTGACCTTCTACCAGCTTATACCTATAGGCATCCTGAACATATCTCAAGTGCAAATTGGACAATTGGATGGGAAACTTGGCACCTATGTCTCTAATGGACTCATGTAACCTGTAAATGGTTTATCTCCCAAACCCCTGCTTACACTTATCAAGGGTATCAGAACTTTTCAGAAATTTAGGATGCATGGCTAGGCTTAAAAAGGTCCTTGTGGTCGTTAGACTAGTAAACACCTATGAACCTATAAAAATAACATCAGTATGACATAGTTCACAACATCAAAAAATCTGACATCTACCCTAAAATTACGTAATTGGTACACAATGAAATGTCTTTAGACTATGCAACATTGGAATTTAATCAGATACTTCTCAATATATTCAACAAAATGGTACCCATGAGAAAAAAATAAAAGAGATAAAGCTTGGAAATTCTGGCTAAAACAGAAAACACAACAGAGTTGTCAGACATTTAGATAATTCTGTAACCTCATTAAAAGTAAAGTCACCACAGACAAAAAAAAAAAAAAAAACTACTACCTTACACTTAGACTCTAACAAAACAATGTGAAACCTCTTTGGGCCTCTTTGAGTATGCACTTACATCCCAGCAGACCAAGCTGCCGTCCCACACTCCAACCTTTCTACAGAAGCTATCACCACCAGTTTCACCACAAACCTTATCCAAACTGTTACCAAACTCATTAAACCTAAAACCAGTACTAATCATTCTAGCTATCTGCAGTCATTCACAATAATTCTGTGACTCTAAAATCAATCCCCACATCCATAATCAAAAATGTTCTATTCAAATTAAAACTCAGCACCCCAGCCATAAATAACCTTCCAGTCAAATACCTTAAAATCCCAGCAGATGCAGTAGCGTACCCAGTATCCATATTAATCAACAAATCAATTCAACAAAACTATGTTCCAGCTATCTGGAAAAAATCTTACATTCTCTTCTTCCACAATGGCGGACACTCTAGAGCTATCAAACTACAGGCAAATTGCTGTCCTTCCTCCCCTCTCAAGAATGTTAGAAAATGCATTTAGAGTCAACTGATTCAGTACTTCACAGATAACAGTATCCTCTCTCTTACCCAACATGGACTTAGAAAAAAAAAATCACAGCATAACAAATGCCCTTTTGGACTTTGTCAAAACCAGCTCCCTGTTGAAATGTTGATGCTCAAAATGCTGAATATTGACAAGCTAAAAAAAGAAAAAACTGAAAACCGAGGAAAAGAATGAATCTTGAAGATTGCTCTTCTCTTTTAAACTTCTTTTTTGCATGAAAGCAGTCCCCCTGCACCCCAGAGGCCATGTTTGCCGGTAACCTCACTTATACGTCTCATGACTGCACTGTATTCAGAAAAAAACCTAACTGGCTAGAATCTCAGCTACTTTCAGCTAGGTGCTTCCCACAACCTTGTACATAAGCCTCACTAGTGTCCCAGCCTAAAAGGTATCCTGAAAACCTTCTTACCCACCGGAAACTTACACTTAACAAATGAAGCCTTACTATTATTTATGTATATTTGTTTACAGATCAGTGCACTGATCTCAATGGGTCATTTGCAGGCACAACCCCGGTGACTAGGACTGTATAAAAAATGAACAAAGCATGTTTACAGATACAAGGATATGCAATAAAGCATATACATATTTACAGATGTAAAAATATGCTACAACATTTAGTTCAAGAAGCAGATGACAAAGTCAAAACATGGATAGGAATATGTAATTCTGCTTAGCAGAGCTGTTTGGATAAGATGTAGCCATAATGACTGAGAAGGCTTATGCTACAGGGATAGCAGCATATCATGATATAGAAAGGGATGAGGACATTAGAAGAGTCAAGTGACAATAGTTGTAGGAAAGGATACCATGGAGAGAAATGGAGAGGGAGGCATGTAGAGGGAAGAGGAGCAGAAAGGAGAGAAGTGTGAGAGATGCAAAGAGAAGGGTAGGAGGAATGAGAGGCAGTAATGAGGGGGTAACAAGATGAGATAAGGAAGGATGAAACAGGGATATATGGGTGTGAGAGAGTTGCAGGGTTCATGGAACATAACCCTTTTTGGGTGAAGAGGTGTTCTTTGAGCTGTTTTCTGAAGTCCAAGTACATTTGGATGTCTCTGATTGAGAGTGGAATGGAATCCCATCATTTAGGTGCAAGGATGGAGAATGCATGGTCAGTGCAATGAGGTTTAGTTTTTGGAGTCAGTAGGGTGGGCTGAGATTGAGAGATACCCAAGATTATATGTTTGATGAAAACTTGATGAGAGAGAAGGGAAGATGTCTCATGAGAAAGGTCTTTGTGAAATAGTGGTCGCAGTAGGAGACTGGCTCTCAAATGTACTGGGAACCATTTAGTTTTAGTGAGAGTTAGGCAGTAGTATTCATTAATGACGGAATTAGTAATGAACTATTCACTGACAGAGTTAATAACTCAGCAGGTGAAGCCCTTTATTCCATTTATGTCTCCAAACAATGGAATTCACTGCTTCTAACACTAACACTCAGTAGCAATCTGTCCACTTTCAAAGACCAGCTAAATGACCATCTCATGGACTCCTGGATATGTGTTTGCTCCTCTCCAGGCTAACTCTAATGCAAACAACACTCTTTCTTATATCCACTTTCCCACATCTCTCAGCCTCCAAAATGTATGCTTCTTAGTAATATGCATTGAAGAAACAAGTGTAAATAAAAAGTGTATAGTCTCTTGTGACTAATGCTAAGCTGTACTCTTACACTAACACTTCTCAACAATACCGTTCACAACTGTGATTGTTATGCCTATAATGTACTACTTACTGTTCTACCCCTTAAGGATACATTATATTCTACCCTATAAGGATACATTATATTCTACCCCATAAGGATACATGCATTATGTTCTACCCCATAAGGATACATTATATTCTACCCCATAGGGATACATTATGTTCTACTCCTTAAGGATACATTATATAAAAATAAATTATGTTCTACCCCATAAGGATACATTATATTCTACACCATAAGGATACATAGGTTCATAGGTTCATACTAGGCTATCTGCCCTAGGGCATTTATAAGCCTAGCCAGAGTATGTTTAGCTTTCGCCACCCTTTTTAAATGAATTTTGCTATGCCCTTTTTCGAGGTTAGTATACTGTGCCTCTGTCTAACAGTGACACAGAAGTGATACCCGGGGTAAACCTATGATCTCCCATCCACTCATCAAGATTCCTCTTGAAGAGAGTCAATGAGGCACTCTGCCTAACCTGGACTGGGATTTTATTCCAGAGTGAAGGGAGCCTCTGGGTTATGAATCTGTCCCTCCAGCATGTCCTATTTATTTCAGTGCTGAGGTTCAAGTCTCTCGAGTGCGTAGCTCGATGGGATTTGGATTTTTTGAGGTGCAGCATGTCCCTTAATTCCGGGTTGGACATGGCTTTATACATCAGGCACACATTGCCTCTGAGCAGGCGGTATGCCACTGAGTAGAGCTGGAGTTTCTTTAACCGGGCAGCATATGACATCTGTTTGAGCCCTTTGATCCTCTTGGTGAGGTACTTTTGGGGTCTTTCCAGTTGCTGCAGGTGTTTGGTAAGGTACATCCCAAAAGGGGCATTGTACTCGATTATGGGCCTGATGAGGGATGAGTAAAGAGGCACGATGACCTCCTCTGATCTAGATGTGAATCCCTTCATGATTAGGTGGGCTATATAAAATGTTTTTCTAACCACTTTGGTCACGTGGTTGTCAAATGAGAGATTGCTATCAACATGGGTCCCCAGGTCCCTAATTACTTCTTCTGTACTTAATGGATTACCACCTATGTGGTAATTTGTGGACACTTTGTTTTTGCCAAAGGGGATGACTATACACTTTTTGGCGTTTAGCTTGAGGCCATGGCTCTGGCACCAGTTGTCTGTTTCCATGTGGCCCTTTTGGAGGATACTTGTGTTGGCTGGAGAGTCTATTATGGCACCCAGTTTGCAGTCATCTGCGAACTTGGTCAGCCACAGTCCTTCCGTGTTGGCCGCACTTCTGAGAAATATATACCAAACAAGAGAGGTCCCAGGACTGAGCCTTGTGGGACGCCACTTGTAACTGGTTTGGTGTCTGACATGGCTCCAGCAATTCTAACCATGTGGGTTCTGTCCTTGAGCCAGTTTGCAACCCATCTAGTGACATAGGGGTTTATATTTAAGCTGGTGAGCTTATCTATAATGCCCGAGTGGGGGTATTGTATTGAAGGCTTTTGCGAGGTCCAGGTAGGCTGTGTGGACCACCTTCCCTTCGTCAATGGCCTTGGTGACGGTTTCAAAGAAGTTGACCAGGTTTAAGAGACAGGATCTGCCCTTAACAAAGCCAAACTGGGTAGGATCCAGTGTCTGTAGTTCCCCAATATCTTTATTTATGAGGTCCATGATGATCCTTTCCATAGCTTTGCAGACCAAGCTAGTCAGGCTTATGGGGCAATAGTTTCCAGGGTCCGTTGAGGCACCACCTTTGTGGAGAGGGACCACTGCTGCTGTATGCCACTCTTTGGGTACATATCCTGTAGTAAGGCTGAGATTGAACAGTAGTTTTATGTTTGGGTTTAGCTCTTCTTGGAGTTCATGTAGGACACAGCCCGGGACACCGTCTGGTCCCATTGATGCTGTGTTTTTTGCTTTGGAGAGGGCGGCTCTTACCTGAGCATCTGAGATGTCAGGGGGGCAGCACTCTGCTGGGATAGATATTTGCCCTTTTGGTGGGGGGGGAGTTTGCGTTGAACCTGTCAGCTAGGATGTTGGCAATGTCTGTGGGTTTGGTGTATTTTTTGTCATTTTGGACTAATTCTGAGCATATCTGGGAATTCCCACCCAGGTTCCTAACATAACTAAAGAAAGCCTTGTGATTATCCTTAGTGTCCTGTACAATTTTTCTCTCGAAGCTGGCCTTAGACGATTTCATAAGTGCCCGTAGTTTTTTGCTAATACTGATCAGAGATGCCTTCCCTTTTTGGGATTTTGCTCTATCATGTAGTAGCTTCCTCCTTCTATTGTATAGGTTGTTTATGGCTGAGGTCCACCAGACAGGACGTCTGCCTTTGGAGGATTGGGTCTTGGTTTTATTTGGGATTGCATGATCCATGCATTCCTGAAGGTGTTCATAGAATGCATTTATAAAGGATTCTGTGGTCTGGGCCGTATTTTCCACAGGCCCGGGGTCTTTGAAGGATTCCACCTCGGTTTTGAGGAGTGTGAAATTTGCTTTAGAGAAGTTTTTCACTGTGGTTTTCTGGGCAGGGGGTGGGGTCGGGATGTGAATATCCAGTTGGATTAGTTTATGGTCTGATCTTACCAGTGAGGGATACACTTCTGGTCTGGAGCATAGAGTCCCCATGTTGGTGATGATCAGGTCCAGTATGTTTTCCCCTCTTGTGGGAGTGGTAACAAGTTGTTCCATAGCATTTGAGTTTATAAATTCTAGGAACCTTTGGGCTAGGGTGTTGGAGCTAGAGTAATGCTCCCATTCTATGTTTGGGTAGTTGAAGTCGCCCAATATAATGGTGTTTGGAGAGACCTTCATATTTTCCAGTGTTCTCAGGAAGGCCGAGTGGGGTTCCTGGGTTTGGGAGGGTGGTCTGTAGCAGGCTATAAACTGGAAGGCAGTTTTACCCACAGTTAGTTGCACATGGATAGTCTCTGATGCTTCGTGCTGTGCCACCAACCTGGAGGTGTGGGTATCTTTGATGAATTTTGATACTCCCCCTCCTTTTGTAGTTCGGTCTAAGTTTTGGGGCCGAAAAGCATGGTATGAGGTATAACCTGGTAGTGCTGGGGTGCTCTCGGGAGCTCTGAACCATGTTTCTGTTACTGCACAGATATCGATGTTCTCCATGCTAAGGAGAGTTTTGAGTGCATGCATCTTGAGGTTTAGACTTCTGGCGTGGAGTAGCATTACTCTTAGTTTCGTATCCCTTGTGATACCTATGGAGGTGGGTTTGTATTTTGAGCTTTGCCTAAAAAAGGCACTATGGGGGTAGCAAGAGCCTTTGCCAATATCCAAAAGCCCAGGGGTGACAGGTGCAAGCCATCCTTAGTGAAGCATCGTGGCTTGTCGAGCATATCATCCCAGGCTGACAGGCATTGTATCCCCTTTGAATGACACCAATACTTAAGCCAATTATTGAAATTGATCATCTTGTCTTCATATTGTGGCAACATTCTTGGTGAGGGTAAGATGCTACTCAAGGTCAGGGTCATACCGGCCTGGGCTACATGCTCAGAGAGCTCCTCTATGTCTCTTTTCATGTAGTCCAGGGAGGTACGTCTCAGGTCATTCACACCAGCATGGACAATGACTAAGTCATATTTGTACTTGCCTTGGAATGACCTGAGTGCTTGTGTTATGTGGCAGATCCTAGCGCCCGACAGGCTGCTCACCGTGACCTTCTCCTTGTTCAGTCTGGTGAGCGGGACATCAGTGTGCCTGATGATAGAGTCACCTATTACAAGTGTATCAGGTGTGTTGTTTAGCCTTAAGGGCTGTGACTGTTCAGCACACTGGCTTTGTGAGATATGTGTTGCACGTGTTTTGCTTTGGGGTAGCGGTTGCTTGGGTGTCTGCTTTAGAGGTCTCTGCTGCTTAGGCAGATCTTTATTTAGAGCCTCCAAGTATGTTTTTGTGTGATTATGTTTTGGTTTGCTGTCGTGATAGGTCTATGTGAGACTGGAATTGTAGTGAGTGTGGTTTCCTTCTCCTCCTGACTGGTTATGCCAGTACTGAGTTGAGAGAGCTTAGCCTCCAGTTTGGCTATATGGTTGCATCTCTCACATGTGTTGGAATTTGTTGGGAGGAGGAGAGGGTTGTCTGTGTACATGAGGCATTTGTAACATTGCCTCAGGATTCCCAGATTCACCAGCTGGACCGGAGAGGAGATTGACAACTGACCTTTGGACATTCTAGAATAGTATTGGGAATTCCTTTATAATTGAAAACAAGGGCCAATGGGGAACAAGGTACTCAAGGGGAGTTTGTGAGGGTGTAGTGCTTTTAATTTTTTAGTGCTGACTTATATAATTGCTTAGTGAGCAAGTGCCAGGTAACTTAAGTGCAATGTGTTACAGGTAACTTAAATGCAAAAATGACAAACAGTAACTTTCTTTCAAGTGAAACAAGGAAATAAGTACAGCAAGCAATGCAGATATCACTAGGGATCCACAGAAGCGCTGAAAAGCCGCGTTTTAGATGGAATTAGCATTCCAGGGAAATAACAAGCAAACAAACAACAAGCATACAAACAAAGCTAGATTCCGCAGGCCTGGATCTAGTCTATGCTACAGCAAACAAGGTGTACCAATTTCAGTAAGAAACAGTTCAAATATGCAGGCACTATAAACCTTTAACCAGAAATTCCCAGCTCAGAAGGGCAGAGTCCAGCCTCTCCTCCCACAAGAGTGCAGACCACGAACCTTCTTAATGTAAAATAACTGGCCTGAAGTCCAAGTGCTTAAACCAGAACTAATACACTTTTAGAATAACAGACATTGAGCTCTCAATCAGCAGTTCCCAACTTAGAAGGATGTAAGCTACCTGTCCTGCCACCACAGTGCATGCCACAAACCTTCCTAATGTAAAACAACTGGTCTGAAGCCCAAGTGCTTAATCCAAAAGACTTAGAATGATAGCTACACTTTAATCAAGTTACTACCAAGCAGTAATAAATACAATTGAATACTTTAAAGAATGCTGGGATTAGTGCTCAAGTTATACAAACAAAGCTAGATTCAGCAGGCCTGGATCTAGTCTATGCTACAGCAAACAAGGTGTACCAATTTCAGTAAGAAGCAGTTCAGATATGCATGCACTTTAAGCCTTTAACCAGAAATTCCCAGCTCAGAAGGCAAGAGTCCAGCCTCTCCTCCCGCAAGAGTGCAGACCACGAACCCTCTTAATGTAAAATAACTGGCCTGAAAGCCCAAGTGCTTAAACCAGAATTAATACACTTTTAGAATAACAGACACTGAGCCCTCAATCAGCAGTTCCCAACTTAGAAGGATGTAAGCTACCTGTCCTGCCACCACAGTGCATGCCACAAACCTTCCTAATGTAAAATAACTGGCCTGAAAGCCCAAGTGCTTAAACCAGAATTAATACACTTTTAGAATAACAGACACTGAGCCCTCAATCAGCAGTTCCCAACTTAGAAGGATGTAAGCTACCTGTTCTGCCACTACAGTGCAGACCACAAACCCTCCCAATGTAAAACAACTGGTCTGAAGCCCAAGTGTTGAAACTAAAAGGCTTAGAATGAGTTACACCAAGCAGTAATAAATACAATTGAGTACTTTTAAGATGATGCAAAAGCAAAATAAAGTAGGAAGAAACACAAATACAGTAAAAGCAGAAATTTTTTTTTTTTCAGAAAAGTAGCAAAGGCAGTAGTAAATACAATTTTCATGCAGTGCAAGCTGGCACACTTGAGTATGTAGCAATATTAGTCCACACACAGTTTGAAAAAATGTAATTAAATTAAAAAGGACTAAAAGCAAGTGCAGAAAGGGTTTATTAGGTAGAATGCGGTAAAGATATGGGACTGGGGGAGTGTCCTAGATCAAATCTACAGTGGGGCGGGCACTGCAAAAGCCACCAAATTTAAACTACAACCAAGAACAGGGAAGGGGGGTGGGGAAAACCAGTTTCAACACAGATGTGAGGAATGTGCAAATTATAAAGCCAAAAAATATATACTGATCTCTATATATTTGCAGAGCAGTAAGACAACAGATATCTAAGCAACAATTTAGCTCTATAATACAGAAAAATATACTCAGCTCTATATATTTGCAGATAGACTTGTAAGGCTGTCTCTCAAACTAAGGTTCCAGTTTGAATGCAGATTGTTAGTTAACATTATGTTCTACCCCATAAGGATACATTATGTTCTACCCCATAAGGATACATTATATTCTATCCCATAAGGATACATGCATTATGTTCTACCCCATAAGGATACATTATATTCTATCCCATAAGGATACATGCATTATATTCTACCTCATAAGGATACATTATATTCTACCCCATAGGGATACATTATGTTCTACTCCTTAAGGACACATTATATAAAAATAAATTATGTTCTACCCCATAAGGATACATTATGTTCTACCCCATAAGGATACATGCATTATATTCTACCCCATAAGGATACATTCTGTTCTACCCCATAGGGATACATTATATTCTACCCCATAGGGGTACATTATATTCTACCCCATAAGGGTACTTTATATTATACCCCATAAGGGTACATTATGTTCTACCCCATAAGGATACATTATATTCTATCCCATAAGGATTAGTTATTTTCTACCCCATAAGGATACATGCATTATATTCTACATCATAAGGATACATTATGTTCTACTCCTTAAGGATGCATTGTATAAGAATACATTATGTTCTGCCCCATAAGGATACATTATATTCTACCCCATAGGGATACATTATGTTCTACCCCATAAGGGTACATTATGTTCTACCCCATAAGGGTACATTATATTCTACCTCATAAGGATACATTATGTTCTACCCCATAAGGGTACATTATATACTACCCCATAAGGGTTCATTATGTTCTACCCCATAAGGGTACATTATGTTCTACCCCATAAGGATACATGATATACTACCCCATAAGGGTACATTATGTTCTACCCCATAAGGATACATGATATACTACCCCATAAGGGTACATTATGTTCTACCCCATAAGGATACATTACCCTAATGCAACCTGATTGTCCTGTCTACCACTTAGCTATATGTTTACTGATGCACATCCATGTTCACAGCTACTTCATTACACATGCTTGTATGTAAAAATTCCTTTTCAACATGATGTTATCACTGGACCTCTGTGAATGCATCTTACCTGTGTGATTGTACCATTGTGAGGTATTCTTTTCTTCTGTATAGTTTTATGCAACATGAACCTGTTCAATATGCTACTGTTTATAATTTTTTTCAACTCCACTGTCAGAGAGGACACTGATAGTTAATTCACCTGTGTTAATTTGCATTGCATCTTACATTATATTGTAGCAACAGAGATATTCTCCCCAGGCCCTCAGTGAAAATGGTTCTACACCCAATAAGACTTCACTGGTCGACAAATGAAAATTTATTAATTAACTAGATAAATATGCACAGGCACACACATGCATTTTGGAATAACAGAATTTGCTAAGTAAAAGTAACTGCTGTCTTGTTTTAAATACATAGTTTTCAGGTATGAAAGTCTATTGGCTTAGCATGAGGGATTAAAACTATAAATGCAAATAAGCTTCATTGTGTAGTCTTGGGTTTGAATCTCTCCGTTTCCATTTAACTACTCCTCTGCACAAGTTAATTTACCACACAGTGCTTCAAGGTTACCACTAAAAAGAGGTAAATTGTCCTACTGAGTTGATCTGGTTCAAAAACTAATAAAATAAAGCAATAAAACCACATCATGGATGACACGTGTTTGTCACAGTAAGGCTGTTGCTAAGCATGATAACAAGATCGTGAAGAGCCAAAAGCAGAGTTGGTAGGGAGAAATGTGTTTCCAGAATTGTGAAATATGGATCCTCGCACATCTCTCCACTGCCCACATTTTCATAGAAGGCCCAGCTTTTTTCCTCATATTTTTTGTCTGTTCCTCATAGAATTTGTGTTTTTCTGGTAAAACACTGAGGATTGAGTTCACCAAGTAATGACAGACAGTTTGAGTTTCAGACTTCATACCCTATTTCTAAGTTTATAACAGCAATATTTAAAGTTCGTCCTAATTTTGGGGCCTTTGCCCCTCATTATTTTTGGCTTTGTCCAGATTTCTTGTGTTACGAGGTTGAGAGGTATCGGTCTTAGTGAAACCACCTTCATAAATGTGACTCAGAATTGCATCATGAACAATATATTCATTCCATGTTTTAGCCATTTGTAGTAGCATTTAATCCTTTCAGCCTATTCAAATGAGCACCTTAAGGTGATTACATGCTCATATAAACATACAGACACCTGTGTCTGAGTATCTTTATCCATACGATAAACTCACATCTTTCCATATCTTGAAGTGCTTGGTACTTGAAATGAATTTCCGACCTCACCTTCCCTAACCCTACTTCATTGCTTCCCATTTTTTCAGTTTCTGGTCAGCTTAAGTATTACCATATAAGGCAAACATCTGTCATGATATGGCCAGTAATTTAATTTGTGGGGCAAACTTTCCATAAATTATCTGTTAATCTTCTGTTTTAAATCAGTTTTTTTATTTTTGTATAATGTTTGCATGAGCATGTCAAAGAGCTGTCAAAAAATAACTTTACGTGGTTTCATTCATGGCGTTAGTTTTAAACAGCAGTCATTAAGATATTTAATATAGTGTAGTGAAACTAATAAAAGGTAGAACGTGGCCTAGGCATTGGCAATTCAGATTTAATGACATGAAATTTACATTAATGTATCTGGCAAATAAAAATCCCTAACTGAAAAACGTCAGAGGTGGGGAAAAGGATGCAAACAACAGATATGAAAACTCACATTGCATTCTGATATCTGGTGACCTAGAAGATGGGTTGGTGCTTACACTAGGTAACTGAAAAATGGGCAGGTAAAGTAAAAAACATGAAAGAATATTAACATATAGGGCAATATGGACCTTGGACACTTTGGATCACTAAATACACACTGTGGATATCATGCAATAAAAAGTATTAGTAAAAACTGCAGTGTCTACCTCAGAGGCCATAACAACCGTATTTTGAAATCTTAGTTAATATGATCATTCCAACATGGTAATGTTTACTGCATGCATGATTTATAAATGTTCATATATTTTTATAGTTACAATGCCCTCAGCATAATTTTTGAAATTAGAATATTGTACCCACTCAGAATGTTTACCTGTATGATATCATTATATATATATATATATATATATATATATATATATATATATATATATATATATATATATATATATATAGACATCCCCATACGGTGCACTGACTTCCCAGAACCATATTCTTATGTGGGTGTCAGATGGAATAGCCACTGTAGCCAATGTGGATGAAGTAATTTGTAATGGAGTGAAGGTTTGGCAACTCTAGGATGTTGAATTAATGTTGTCTGAATCCCATGTTGCCGAACCTTCATGTGTGTGAGTCCCAGTTCAACGAATGCATTGTGCAATCGCACATATGTGGTTGATCGTATAACGAGAGATTGCAGTACAGTGTGGATCAGGAAATTTACCCTTTTCCCCGCTGTAGTGCGATCTCAGAGTTGGAACATATATTTTCCAGGGTGTGTGGCGGGGTGCAGGGTGACTTGCCCTCCTGCATAACTGTGTAGTTCAGTGTTGTGCAGTATGTTCGTACTGGTGACAACTAGATCTTCCATTATTGTTTTGGAAGGTGTGGGGGAAACAGTATGTCAAATAATGTTGAATTCAAATAATCGGCATAATGTTCGACATACTAACCTAGTCAGTGTTCCGTGTTCAGTGTTGTGGGTTGATGACATGAACATTTTTTTTTTTTGTTTGTTTGTATTTTGATAGTAAACCATGTGTAACACATAACGCTGACTGTGTTGGACAACTCTTGATGGCCAACACTGTTAAAGTATAGAACACTATAGAACAATAGATTTTCAAGTTGCTGGATAAGGATCCAGGAAAAAAAAACATGCAAACTTGTAATTCCTGTGCGTGTTAAAAAGAGCAACTCTCATTAGATCCACACCAGTCCTTCAGTGTTTTCTTTGGCTCTTAATATTGTTGTAAGTCCCTTTTTAAGAACAATATAATGTAGCAGGTACCTTTCTAATCGCAAGTTACTTTGTAACTTAGAGGAATACAATGTCACTGAGAAATGGGAAACATTTTTTTGAGATAGGCAAGCATGATTTTTCATAAACAGAAACAGTGTGTCAGTGTCCAAGTGCTCCATTTGCTCTGTTCATTAAATAAAAAGATGGTTGTTTAATATATCTATCTCTCCCTCCCTACACACGCACACACACACACATGCATATGTGTGTGTGTGTGTGTGTGTGTGTGTGTGTGTGTGTGTGTTTCCTGAGGGGACATACCCGTATACTACCATATTCTGATCAGGCATACATCATGTGACCTATATAAAAACAATGACTTGTATTCTCAAGAAAATGCTAAGGAAATGAAATGTGATGCCTCAAACAACATATCAGATGTGATGCTGGCATGCAAATCTTAAACTTTCGTTCTTACATGTGAGTCACAGTTTTGGTTTGAGTCTTGCAACACTGAGAATAATATTGGTTGGTTTTATGATATTACTTAAAAGTAAGTATATGCACACTGCAAACATCTGTGTTAATGCATTATTGTAGGTTCGTATTATAGGTTCTTAGGATCGCAGAGGTAAGTAAGAATATGATTAATGTTAAGATCTCTTTCCTGCTGACTTTCAAAACCTAATTCTGCATTCATATAACAACCCAGGTGCTCGTGTCAGACACTTGTGTTTTAATGTTAATTGCATTCCTTATACTCAAACATTGCTGTATAATTACATCATTGCATACCATAATAAATGTATAATCAATCTGTATGTTTTGTGAGGCATTCATTGAATGTTCAGGTTGTGTACTGTAAGGTGCAAAGCAAAATGTACAGGAACAACACACTGATTGGTAGGGTGGCAAGGGTTAGAGGAAGAACATTCATGGCATTATGCAAAGTGTTCTTTTATTATTTCATGTCATACATTATTGAGATGAGGCATAAAGTGATATATGTTTGCAAATAAGTAATAAAACAGCTGGAGGAGAAAGAAATAATGTTTAACATTTATTTATCCTTTATTGACTGGGTTAGTCCCACAAGGCTAATAGCCTCTTTACAGTGGAGAATCAATGTACTATTCATACTGACTAGAGGAAATTTGGCCATGGCACCAAGGAAATTCCCCTACTCTTTTTGAGAAGTGACATAGAATCTTTTACATCGACCTCAGCTACCACCATCTCAGGCAGATGGGAATTTGGTTTAATGTCTCATCCAAAGGATGGTGCACCCCCTCTAATGCTGCACTGCATTGTTAATAACAGAAAATAAATCCAATCACCTGGGGTGGGAATAGAACCCACAGCCTTTTTATCTTACAGCACCAACAGGACATGTTTTATTTGTTCAGCAAGTGGCACAGGATATAAGGATATGGGCAGGAGCATTTGTCAATAATTTCACCACTGTTTTGTAATTACTTACAGGAGATCACGTAATGTCACTTTATATATGTGCATGTGTATACACTAGCCTTCTATCTGATGGTATGCATGCAATGTATATAAGTATATGGTGGTCTCTTTGTATTTATTGATAAGAGTAACTATTTATTGATAAGAGTAACTGTAACACAGAAGTGGGACCTGCCATCATATCCACTTAATTTTATTACTATGTGCTTTGCATTACTGGAAAGGCTTTACTGGAAAGGCTCACCAAGACTCTGCTACAGTTTGCTGTGAGGAAAGGTTAATTTGCTTTTTATTTGTTGTATTTTGTATTACTTTATTGTCTTTTTCTATTTTGTATACTGTGATTTGTTTTCTTTACATTGTGTTTTACTTGTGTTCTGCTTTTAACTGCATATTAAAACTTGAAAAGAGACCACAGCTCTGTCTCTTGTGTGTCAAACAGAAAGTTTTCCCACCCTCTCACCCAGTTACTGCTGTGTTCTTAAACACCACTGTCTTTCTAGTTGCCTGCCCCTTATGTTAATTTGACCATATATCTCATTTCCTCTCTGCTTTTACTGGCTGGTGTGAGTAAGCACAAAATTATCATTTCATGAAATCACACCCCTTCAACTATTTAAATTTATTGGCCATCCTACTATATTCCATAGTACCAGAATACAAAAGTGACCACCCCCTTTCAATCTATCTTGCTGTTTTAAAAATAGTGACTCTCCACTAACGTTTTAGACAGGTAAAACTTAAGTTACCTACTTTCACATCTAACTCCTCTAGTGCGCACTGCAGTGTTTAGGATAAACCTTTTTTTTTTCATCTTACCTTTAAGCTTCTATTGCAAGACCACCAATTATTGGAGAGCCCACATTCTGCCTCTCAGTAGTCATCTTGGGATTAGTGCTTCTGTTTTCTCCTGGTGAGAGAAGGAGTGCAGTTACATTATTTCCTGGAGACTGCTGATCATCAGAAAGCTTAATAACTGCTTTATAGGTGACAGCTTGGAATCTGTGCTTATATTCTGATCCTGGTGAGAGTAGGAGCAGAGTGCATTGATTCCTGAGGAGCTCTCAGATTATGTTGCCCAGGCAGTTATGACCCTAGCCCTGAGCAGCATCCTACCATCGCCCAGAATTATACCGCAGTACAAGCAGAAAATGATTGACTTCAACAATTGGCTAAGTTTCTGGTGTCATTCTAACGGTTTCCAGTATCTGTCTGCTTGGGATGACATGACTGACAGACCTTGATGCTTTGCCAGAGATGGCCTGCATCTGTCACTCCTGGGTTTCCAGATACTGGCTAAAGCTCTTGCCACCCCTATAGTGCCTTTTATAAGTGATGTTCCAAAGACCAAATTACTGCCGTAACAGCTATAACTAAATACGAGCTGAGGCTCATGCTGCTCAATGCTAGAAGTCCAAATCTCAAGATGCACTTGCTCGAAGCACTTCTCAAAATGGAGAACATCGTTTGTGCTGTAACGGAGACCTGGTTTAAAGCAGCAGAAAGCACCCCTTCACTACCAAGATATAACTCATTCCACACCTTTCTGCCCCAGAACATGGACTGAAGCTCCAAACGTGGTGGTGTTTCCATATTCATAAAGGATATCCACACCTCCGGACTAGTAGCCCAGCATAATGTATCTGAGATACTTCAGGTACAACTAACATTGGCTAAGATGGCAATTCAGGTCTTAGCCTGCTATAGGTCCCCAGCCATGTCCCATGACTCTCACTACACATTCCTAAACACCCTGGAAACTATTAGGGTCCAGCCCAACACTCTCATACTAGGTGACTTCAACTACCCCTCCATCAACTGGGAAAACTACTCATGCACCAATACACTGGCCCAACTCCTCCTGGAATTCATCACTTCCAATGCCCTGGACCAGATCATTCTTACCCCCAATAGGGGAAGCAACATCCTTGACCTAGTTATTACTAACATGGGCAACCATTGCTCTACACCAATAGTCAATTCCTCCCTGGTTAGATCTGACCAAAAACTAATCACCATGGAAATCCACATCTCACCCACACCCCCACAGAGGTAACTACCATGAAAACTTCTCCAAAGATGACTTTAGGCTCCTAAAAATAGAGGTATCTAATTTCACAGAACCCATGTCAATGGAAAATAGATGCATGACTGCCAAATCATACAGCAATGCACTGTGCGAACACATACATAAATGCATGGAACTAGCCATACCCAACAGAACCAAGACACTCTCCTCCAAAAAACGGAAGCCAATCTGGTGGTCCCGTGCCATTAATAAACTCTACAATAGAAAGAAGAAACTGTTGCAGAAAAAGATGAAGTCCCAAGACTGGAAAAACTCCCTTATTATCCTCAGCAAAAAGTTGAGATCCCTCATTAAAACCTCTAAAGTCAGCTATGAAGGCAGAATTTCAGCAGACACTAAAAAAAACCACAAAGCCTTCTATAGTTATATTAAGAATCTCCATGGCAATACCCAGGTTTGCTCTGACTTACTGCACAATGGTACCTCCTATACTTAGCCAACAGATATTGTCAACATACTGGCCGACAGATTCAGTGCCAACTATACCCCTCACCCCCCCAAAGGACCAATCAAATTACCAGAGGAATGCCAGGCACCCAGCATTACTGCAGCACAGGTTAAAGCTGCCTTGTCTAAGGTCAAGAATACAGCTTCCATGGTACCTGACAATATCCCCGGATGTGTTCTACATGAACTACAAAGTGAACTGGCACCACATCTGTGTGCCCTGTTTAATCACAGCCTCACCTCAGGCTTTGTCCCTACCGAATGGTGCACTGCTACAGTCTTCCCTCTCCATAAAGGGGGAGCGACTACAGACCCTGGGAATTACTTCCCCCATTAGCCTGACAGGTCTGATATGTAAGGCTATGGAGCGCATCATCATTGACCTAATTAACAAGGATATAAGGAATCTCCAAACTCTAAATCCCATGCAATTTGGTTTTGTGAAATGTAGATCATGCCTGCTCAACCTGTTTGACTTCTTTGAGTCAATCACCAGAGCTGTGGATGAGGGCAAGGTAGTTCATACAGCCTACCTCGATCTGGCCAAGGCCTTTGATAGCATTCCCCACTCAAGAATTATTGATAAACTCAACAAACTAGGCATCAACCCCTATATCACTAGGTGGGTTGCAAATTGGCTAACAGATAGAACCCACAGTGTGAAAGTAGCGGACTCCAAGTCAGACTGCCGACCAGTCACGAGTGGGGTCCCACAAGGACCATTCCTGGGTCCTCTACTGTTTGGCATCTACTTCTCAGAAGTCCAGGCCAACATGGAGGGACTCTGGCTGACCAAGTTTGCAAACAACTGCAAGCTGGGAACCATTATTAACTCCCCAAGTGATGTAGACATCCTACAGAAAGGCCTCACTGAGATCAGTGACTGGTGTCAAAACCATGGCCTTAAGCTTAATGCCAAAAAATGCATCGTCATCCCCTTTGGGAAAAACGTAGTTCCCACTAATTACCACATTGATGGGAGTCCACTGAACACTGAAGGTGTTATAAGAGATCTGGGGACACAGGTTGACAGCAACCACTCCTTCGGCCACCACGTTGCCACTGTGGTCAGAAAGTCCTTCTATGTGGCACATCTCATTACCAAGGGTTTTGCATCCAGGAAGAAAGAGGTCATCATCTCTCTCTCTACTCTTCCCTCATTAGGCCAATCATGGAGTATAATGCCCCATTTGGCATGTACCTCACTAGACACATGCAACAGCTGGAAAAGCCACAAAAGTACCTCACAAAGAGGATCCTAGGACTTAAACACATGTCCTAAATGGACAGACTCTCCAGCTATTCTCTGTCTCATATCATCTACTAAGAGGCGATCTCTGCTTGACTTGCAAAGCCATGTTGCTACATCTAAAGAAATCTCAATCCCTTCTCACCACATGCTCCAGAGACCTCAAACTCATTACCACAATCAACAGAACATGCTAGAAGGACAGGTTCCTCACCCAGAGACTGCCCATGCTCTGGAATATACTTCCCATACATGTCAAGCAGAGCACCTTGCTGTCCATCTTCAAAAGACATCTTGATAAGTGGATGGGAAATAGAAGGTTCACCCTGGGGATCATTCCAGTGGCTCCATTTGATAGAGGCAATGGGAACTAACGTCGGGTGGCACGATGCCAGGGCACATCTATGGGCTAGGCTTGTAAAGGCTCCAGGGCCATTAGCCTAGTACACACCTATGAACCTATAAAACTATTATTCACATAAGCTGCAGATTGTCTTCCTGTGTCTGCAATACCAAATACATAAAGACTGACATTTTTTTTTTTAATTTGTCATTGCTCCTGATTTCTATCGACTGTCAACCTCCTCCCAGGCAATCATCCTATTTTATTTATTTATTTATTTATTATTTAAATTTATTTACTGGGATAGAAGACTGATTAAACAATGACCAATTACAACCTCAGCCCGGGTTACATCATAATGTGCCAACACAATGTACAGTATATAAATGACGGTTTACATTTATGAATAAGCCTAGGCAATTGACAAATGATATATACATAGAAGATCTAACAAACCTACAGCTATATATGTGCAAAAGGGAGAGCAGAGTTAAAGTAACAGGAGTAGAAGTCATGGCGATAAGGGCAATAGTAGCTTGGTTAGCAGAGCTAAGAGTGACCACTAAAATGAAAGAGGAGACTAGATTATACATAGTGGGTTTAGAGCAGTAATGGTATGGTAAGCTGAATCATATTTTAGGATAAGTGAGTTAATCACGTGGGAGATAAAGGTACTACCCAGGTGCAGATATCAGTTTAGTTGACATGTCCTTTAGATGGGCAGTTGCATTCAAGCTGTTTTAGTGAATACTCCTTGAACTGTGGCCTGAACAGGGGGTGCTTTGTGTTATCAGTTGGATCAGGATGAAGTAACTGGCATAGTTTTGGGTCCAGTACAGACAAGCATTGGCTAGTACAGTACAACCTGAGAGAAGGGACTTGTTGGAAAGGACCAACTCCCGCTTGGCTTCTTAGATTATAGGTTTGAGTGGCAGTAAAATGTTTGGAAGAGACAGGAGAGGGGGTGTCTAGTTTAAGTATTTTGAAGCATATGGACTAAGGAGCTGATTTGCTATTCATACCCCATCACGGGGAATCAGCAGTCATTTTGACCTTTCTATCCCTGTGAATATGAAGCTTGCAGAGCATGATATGTGATATGTAATATGTAATGGGCTGTCTAAGCTGGTCATCCTTTACGTTTACAAGGGACATTGCCAACAAGCATCCTTATTTACCCCTCCCTGCCTGACTCCTACAGTGCCAGGACTGCTAATTGAAACTTGATCACCTGGATTCCCTACCCACCTCCCGCAAAAGAGGATCAGCTCATGCCCCATCCCTGCCTGACTCCTACAGTGCCAGGACAACGAATTGAACCTTGATCATGTGGACTCTCTACCCACCTCCTGCGAGAGGGGAGCAAGTCATGCCCCTTCTCTGCCTGACTCCTATAGTGCCAGGACTGCTAATTGAACCTCGATCACCTGGATTCTCTACCCACCTCCTGGGAGAGGGAAGCAGGTCATGCCCCTTCCCTGCCTGACTCCTACAGTGCCAGGACTGCTAAATGAACCTTGATCACCTGGATTCTCTACCCACCTCCTGAGAGAGGGGAGCAGGTCATGCCCCTTCCCTGACTGACTCCTACAGTGCCAGGACTGCTAATTAAATCCCAATCACCTGGATTCCCTACTCATCTCCTGGGAGAGGGCAGCAGTCATGCCCCTTCCCTGACTGACTACTACAGTGTCAGGACTGCTAATTTAACCTCGATTACCTGGATTGCAAAAATGGCTGTATCCCTCTCCATCACAGAGCCAGGCTCTAAAGATAAAAATTATGGTTTCATCATTATTAAATTTTGATCTTGTGTGAGAAGCATTACTCTCAAATTGTCCTGATTTTGGAGGGATATCCCTAATTTATTCTGTGAATGTTGCTCTATCCCTCCTAAAAATGGAAATTATTCTGATAAATTCTAAGTTAGCAGTACCAGCATATAAAAAAGTGTCCCTAATTTAATTTTTCCTCATTATTTTTTGCTTTCCCCATTACTGTGGTGGAGAGAAGCTGTATTGTTGTTGGGGTCAGGACTGATAGTATAGCTACCAGGAAGGGCAGAATCTGCCTCCAGCATAGTTCATATCCATGCATTTGCCATTATGATCTAGATTCTAATAGATGCATTGAGTGATACAGTTTTTATAAGAATAGTTGTATAGTTTTAAAAAAAACATTACATACAAGGAAAAAAATGCTAAGAGTTCCAGAGTCTAAACAAACATTCCTCTTGCCATTTTTCCACATTGCCCTTAAAAATTAAATGTCCTATTCTACAATAACTATGTAACAATATACAGACGTTATATGATGATAGTCTACCGACACTGAAATAAAACCAAGTAATCCCCTTAAACTGTACAAAACAGGTGTATGGTGAGCAAGGCTGGAATAACTTGTGAGTGTATTTGTGTTGGAGGATGTGGGGGTGGGCAGTATGTGCGTGTTATACTGTTTTCACTTATTGTTTGAATCTGTTGTGAGATGTTAGAGGTTAGGGAGGACTAACTGTGTGGTCATGGGGTAAACATTTGTATTTATCTTTTGAAATATGCTGTTAGAATTTATTTGCTCTAGATATTTTGAAAATAACCCTGTCAGGTGAACTAATATATATTTTTCAGTCAGCATTGTTTATACTTAGGAACAATCCAAGAACCTGTAGTCAGATATGCAAATTACCACAATTAAGAGAGTGTGTGACCATATTACTGCATACCATGCCCCATATTATGCAACATATAGGCACACAACATCATGGGTAGGAGGTCACCACAGAAAACGTCTGCAGGGGAAGTGAAATTCGTTTTTGCATATCTGCCAAAAAATTCCATGACCAGTCGAAAAGTCAAATGTCGTAGTCAAATGAATCTGTTCCTCTGATATTTTACTCCAGACAGCTGAGATGTAAATCCCCAGCTTATGCTGTGATATTTCAGAAGAGTTTCTGCTTATTAGTGTCACAAAGACAGCAGCTCTGCAGAACAGCTGGGATTTAAACGGTGCACAAAAGACCTGTGACCAAATATATTTGCTACTTTACTGTGCTATAGCAAATACTGCAAAGCTGCAAACCATAAAAAAGCATAACACACTCAGTTTCATGTCATGACAGAATATCTCTAAAGGGAGCTCAACTGAGTAACATGCATAAGGACTAGGAACAAACACAAGGAAATGCCACAGCCATCTAGGTTTGGTGTACATTTGTCTTACTGCAAAATTGTATGTAGAATTCAGAAAGTAAAAATGTTCTGCCTACATAGTGATATATTAACACATACAATTTATATAGAATATTCATCTTAGTTTTCACATGCCAGTGTCACAAGTTTTGGAAAATAAAAAGATGATCTATCTGTCACCTCCAAGAAAGTTATGTGCATTGCTATTTAAAAATCTGTGAATTCAAAACCAAATAAACACATACTATATACAATGCTATGCCACATACTATATACAATGATATGCCACATACTATATACAATGATATGCCACATACTATATGTAATGCTATGCCACATACTATATACAATGCTATGCCACATACTATATACAATGCTATGCCACATACTATATACAGTGATAAGCCACATACTATATATAATGCTATGCCACATACTATATACAGTGATATGCCACATACTATATACAGTGATATGTCACATACTTTATACAATGCTATGCCACACACTATATACAGTGATATGCCACATACTATATACAGTGATATGCCAAACGAGAAGGTCTGAGCTCTGTTAGATTTTTATATCAATATCATGAAGCTGCTCATTATGTAAAAAAAGCTGTAAAAGCAGGAAAATTCCATTGCAGTCTGTGGAGGTTCATATGTAATCTGATGACAATGAGAAAGATGAGTTCCATGTCTTCCATGGTGTGGAAGCCCCAAAAAATCTGGGTATGTGGTAGTGACACTTACTTAGGGTTAGAATAAATACAGTTGAGTACTGCCTGAATACCTGACTTCTGACTGAGAAGTTGTCACCAGATCTGTTGAGACCTGGAACATCAATAATTGAGTGTCAACTGTAATGTCCTCACTCTGGGCACAGTAATCAAGGAGCCTCAGTCCTCACCACTGACACTGGAGAGGGACGTTGACTTAGAATACAAATGGATACACTCAGTATTTCCAGATGCAGACCTCTCTGCATCAAACACAATTTCCCTTAATAGCACACAGGGAACACAGTCAGCTCAAGGTCTGGATTTCTCTGTCTGTCTCCCTCCAGGTCTCCAATAAGACTTCCCGCTGGCGAAGCTTCAGAGTTAAGTCCTCAGCCGAGTGCCCAAGCAAAGTCCTCCACTACTTTGCCTGTGAAACTAGTGATTCATGTTCCTGCTTCAAGTAGCTCACAGACACACACACACACACACACACACACACACACACACACACACACACACACACACACACACACTTGCGAAAGGCTGGCACAGGTTTTCAATCTATGGCTCCTTCTGCACAGAATATAAAGTAGTTATCACTGCCACCCGACACTACAAAGCCAGCTACCTAAGGCTCTTGCAAGGGTACCCGATTATACTGGGTGAAATTAATATTAATACAATTGGTAATGTTGACCAAACATCAAGGCCCACAGGAGTGGCCAGAGTTATCAATAAATAAATATATGCAAAACTCTCAGAACCTAAATATTTTCTAAAAAGGACCAGCCGCAATGAAAAGTTTAAGTATATTTAATAATAAATAGTAAAATAATATGACAATACTAAATATCTATTTATAGTAAACATCAGAGTTTCAATCACAGCAAATATTAAAAATAACACAGCTGGAAAGATTGACACAGTTACAAAAAATAATATTTAACCATTCTCACTATATTTCCCTAACTGATTTAGAGAATTACTGTCTGTGGTCACTTACTAGCGCAAGGCAACATGAGGTGGGTGAGTAGTTCTTCTTATCAGATCCAAGACAGAATACAGAATACTGAGAGCAATCTCCTACTAATATCTAAATATTGTTTCTGGCTTACAGAATGACATCTGACTCTGTTTCCTGCACTATCTCCCATCACTAGAAGCTGCCAGTGTTTAACACCATGTGCTACAATGCACACTAGACCTTTAGCTAAGTTTTATTAAAGCATCTGGAACCCACGAATCAATAAAACCATTCCACTCTTCTTACAGGAGTTACAAAGTATTATCTAGTAGAGATCTTGCATCTCCGACTCCATTCCAAACTGTGAGATAGCATCTTTATGGCCTAGGCCCATGAGTTTAATTTTCTTACTATTTTTAAAGTTTGAGATTAACCTCTTCTCTTCCGGTATCCTCTGTCAAAACATATACATTTAATTCAGTTGCAATAATACCTGTACATTTCTTTTCTTTTCAGCAGGGCACATTGCTGATAAATTCTCAACACAAGCAAACCTCACAAATACATTTTCAGCACAAGCATCTGTATAAATTTGTCTGATATACAAATGACATATAATTCTTTACAAAAGTCCAGCTAGCTGTGCTGGCATATGTTACACATCCAATGCCCTACTTCTCCAGGCATGGCTGGCAGTATCTCCTATCATCACACAACACTCAAAAAAAATCTGAGAGACTTTTTTTTTTGGGTGGGGGGGGGGGGCAATTTCCTTGCACTATCCATGCAGTAAGCACAGTGCTTTTATTCTGATCCAAGGAAGATGTTTTTTGAGGTATAGTGAAATTCCAACCAGCAGCAATGTTGGAGAAAAAGATGACACATCTGATATTGTAGACAGGGTTTTTCAATCCTATAGATATTGCCAAACTAAGTGTTGGCAAACTTTTCTTCAAACAATAGCTATTCAAGCAATACATATTATTTGAAATTACCTTCCCTCCCATATTTATCACCTGTTAGTGTTTTTTATGCCAATTTCACTTCTGGTTCTCTTTACCTCTCAACTATCCCTGACCTACCACAGTCAATCTCTTTGGACATTTCATCTCAATGTCCTCCAGTCCTCCAGAGTTTTTGTTATATCTGATCATCTATAGTTGTCCCATCTTCTCATCCTAGTGCTGCATTCCCCTTTCTTACAGTAAATTGTTACAAATCTCTCTCTCTGTCATTAATACCCCATCTCCACTGTACTCTCAGTCAGTCTTATATGTCTTGAAGAATCATACAAGTTAAGGGTCTTGCAGTGCATAACTACCCTATAATATTAGTTTAGCAGATACTTTCAGCATCACTACAATGTGATACATTTGTATCTTCCAAAGGAACATGGCCCTCATAGAGGTAGCAAGCTATACTCACCTCTTGGATGGACAGCTGTCCCCAGTTTGCAAAAGTACAAAGTGCTACTAACTGTTACAGTTATGCCAGACTAAAATACTATGTCAGATGCATGGTGGTGTGTGTGTATATATATATATATATATATATATATATATATATATATATATATAGGATCACTACGGAATACCGAAATTCCACAATCCTGAGATTCTAAATCCCGAGGACCAGAATCTCGAGATTGTGAAATCTCGAAAGTAGTGAATGGGGATTGCCATACAGTGCAGAATGGGAACTTTGCCATTCACTGCACTGTAGTGTGATCTCGGAGTTAGTATATCTAAGTTGCAGGGGGTGTGGGGGGTGCAGGGAGGCTTGCCCCCCTACATACAGGTTAGAATAGTTTGTTGGATGTTTTATTTATTTTTTAATGCTCGAGATTCCATGATCTTGAGATTCTGGTCCTCGGGTTTTAGAGTCTCAGGATTGTGGAATGTTGGTATTCTGCAGTGATCCCATATATATCTATAGATATATGTATCTGTGTATGTGTGTGTGTGTATATCTACACACACACACACATATATATATATATATATATATATATATATATATATATATATATATACAACATTATGTATACATATTAAGCCGTGGTGGTGCAGCGGTTAGCGTTGTCGCCTCACAGCAAGAGGTTCTCCCATTCGATTGTTGGCTGGAGCGCCTTCTGTATGGAGTCTGCATGTACTCCCTGCAGTTGTGTGTTGTTAAAGACATGCAGGTAGGTGTGAGAGTGAATGGGCGTGCCTTTGTTGAAGGTTGGGCATTGGGCTGGCAACCTGGTACCGTAAAAATCCACAGTCAGTCATGAGTGGACTGGAGTTCCGCTATGGCGACCCCTAATTGGGAAAAGCCAAAAGTCTTAAATCTGCCTGTAAATATTTTACTGACAATAGCTACAGTTCTAGTCTGGCATGACCAGTCTGGCCAAAATCAATCCACAAAATTGTCAGATGTTTCAACAACAGAACTGAAGAATTTGAGTTATGCATTGACACCCTGACAACGTCATGCTTTGTGTATTAACTGTAAACAAAATCTAACTAAAACATAGGACTTGGACACTGAAACACATTTTTCCAGGGCTGTTCTGCTATACAACAAGTATCCTTGAAGTTGCTATCTTCATTGCAAACTACCTGAATACTGAAAAACTAACCACCATTGTTTACATGATACATAGATATCCCCTCATCATTATGTGTTGTATATTTTGGGGAGCGGGTCACTACTAAATGATCAGCTACTTGACAGTTTCCAAGATAATTCATATAGCTTGCTTATCACCTTGGATTCACTTGTACATGTCTTTGAAAAATTATTAGCTTGATTCCACAACAATAGAAAATATAAAACAATTATTCTGAAAGGTGAACATCAGTGGGTGAAAACAAGAGCACAACTACACAAATGAACTAAAGTATAAATGCTTACAGTTTTACCAAAATTAAGCAGAACTTCTCACTAATGTAATAAACAATACACTGGCAACTAGTTCTGTGGCAGATGGCATTAATGAGAGCTCTTTGGTCCTTTCTGTCTGGATACCACCAAAAAAAAAAAACAGCAAATCTGAAGCTTGTCTGTGGCTCAGAAAATGTTCTTGCTCTGAGACTAAGCAAAGACATCAAGAGTACTGCAACTAGTTATCTCCAGCTTTATTTTGTGGCTACTTACCTGAAATGATGCAGCCTTCTTTTTTAATGAGAAGGTATTATGTGTCTTAGAGAGAATAGCCCTCTAAATGTTATGAAGATTCAAAATTAAAGCAAATTTGTAAGGAGTTCAGCAAAGCTGTTCAGCATAGGTTCATAGGTTGGTACTAGGCTATCGGCCCTAGGGCCTATACAGGCGTAGCCATAACAATGCCCTGGCTATTTCTTCCCAGAATATTTACTTCCCTTGTCCCCTGTCTAGCAGGGTGACTGACGTGATCCCCGGGGTGAATTTCTTATCTCCCATCCAATCGTCAAGGTTCCTTTTGAAGAGGGCCAAAGAGGAGCTCAGCTTGACATGTATGGGCAAACTATTCCAGAGTATGGGGAGTCTCTGGATCAGGAACCTATCCCTCCAGCATGTTTTGTTCATTGTGATGATAAGGTTTAGATCCCTGGAGCATGTGGCTCTGAGGGATTGTGATTTCTTTAAGTGTAGCATGTCCAACAGCTCTGGGGATTGTAGCTCTACTACTAACCAAGCTCTTCTGTTTTGTCATTAACAGCAATGAGGTATTCTGTTTTTAACCACCTAAACAAGAGAGCACAAATTGTAATACAGACTGTTTGCATACCAAGACCAGAAATAGTCAAGACAAGAGTTTCACAAGAGTTGGTCGTTGGTCCTCTGTTCCTCACCACCTACATTTGTAAACAATATCTTGCACTACTTAGGAGTTATATGGATACTACATTACGTGGATGACAGCAGAGCTCACATGCTTCATTCTTGACTTATGCTCAGTAAAATAATTACTTAAGAAAGGCTTAGATTCACAAAACCTGAATTAAAAACTGCAAGACAATGTAAATGCCAGCTCTTGAAACCATAGCAGGAGCCATTAAAATCAATAGATCATCAAAAATAACAGCAGCTAAATTTTACCTGCTTGCTAATTCATGTCATCTGAGAGACTTTGCATAGATTTGCTTCCTGGGAGGAGGGCTGAAGCATAAACTCTTTCATTTAAGGTAGCTTCCTAAACTAGTGTTAATATCTGTGCTTCATAAGTCTAGAGTCCAAGGTTTAATTCTAACCTCTCATATCTTGTTTGTGTGGGGCTCTTCCTTTTCTCTCTATGTCTCTCTAAGTTTTTTCCAGGTACCCTGGTTTCTTCCTGCCTCTCAAAAGCATGATGGTTGATTGCTTGTACTAACCTGTCAGTATATGTGCTGCAGTTCTCCTTACTCCTGTGTTTATATTTCTCTGTTAACAAATGTATTCAATGAAATTAAATAGTAAATGTATAAATTCGCACCTTCAGAAAGTACAATCATGTAGAAATGTTAAAGACTGCCATCTGCTTCATTGTCACTGTCATGCTTATATATTTATACTTTGTTAGCATTTATTTAAATTGAACATGAAATTTATAGTTTATATATGATATTCTTTGATTATACCAATGCCATAAATTCATATTTATTTCATGTACAATTTAAATGCCTCTTCTTGGATTTCCTTAGCTCATATATTTTTAGTAACAGACCAAAGGTAAGAGTACAGTTGGCACTCTAATAAGAAACAGCAGCTGTTTATTTTAATTGAACCTTGGCATTTTCTGTCTCTAATATGTGTACTTAGGTATGCCTCAGGCATGCTAGAGAAATTAATCATTACTTCTACTGCCATCATCTAAATAAAAACATGAGCTCTCTGACTGCACCCACTAAGATGTTTTACAGAAGTAAATGTCATCATGCCATCACACCATGTGAATCACCTTCATGTGACAGAGTCACACCAAAGTTTCTGCACATTGCTGCTGAGAGCTTAACAATACCATTACAAACACTTGCAGGCATAAGCAAAAGGTAATATCCAGCTATGTAAAAAGTTGCTACTGTTTAAGATGCCAGTCAGGCATATCAAACAAAGATAAATCACTTTCCAGCTGGTTGTTTGTGTGGTACACAAACTTTTAGTCAATACTCTATCACATGATTCTGTAACCTCTAGAGCTCAGCTTGGAGTCCATCCTTTGTATGGTGTTCACAACGGTATTGCCATTTACACAATTTATCAGGCAAAAATCTTAACTTTAAAACAAACTTTAAACAAACTGTTGTAGCTGTGAAGAAAGGAGGTACTGCCACTACAGCTAGCTGGAATTATGGAAATAATTATATGTCATTGTTGAATATCAAAATTATTTATACAAGATGCTTGTGTTGCAAATGTATTAGAACTCTATGTCATGTGTATATCAGACTGCTTGGACAGACGTATGTGTTGACGAGGGTATTTGCAAAATGCTTGTGTTTAAAATGGATCCACAGTGTACTCTACTGGAAAAGAACAGAAATGCAGATGCACTATTGTAACTATTTAAAATGTATATATATTTTAACAGTGGAAACTGGGATACAGGAGGTTACCCTTAGTCTAGTACATTTTAGAAAAACAACTGAAATTCAATTACTTTATGGCTAGGCCATAAACATGGTATCTTTCAGTTTTCAGGGCAGTAAGAGACACAATGTCTATACTTGGAAACTTTCTATATAGTCTTTAGGGTGAATTAATTACTAGTCTTGAAAGAATGGGGAATGCAATTGTTTTACGACTTCCTGCATCTGACAAAGATCTATGCATTTTCACAGGTATGCTAAATACTGCCAGCTTCCAGCAGTGGGGATTTCACCTGCGAACTTGAGTCAGATGACAACTGATATCATTCTGCAAGCTATCCCAGCAGTAATATGAGATATTAACTTGAGAAATTTTTTGGTGAGACAGGACATTCTGTATTCTGTCTTGGACCTGACAACTAGAAGATCTAATTCCCACATCTGCTTTGCTCTAATGAAGTAAGATTCTAGGGAACAATATAATTCTATTTGATATAGTCCAGAATATAGTAAAGCTTAGTTTAGATGTTTTTATTTATTTATTTCAGACTGTCCTGCAATGTTGTTTTAACTATTTCCAGTGGTTTGAACTCCAATGTCACTGTGAATATATGTTTAGAATTGTCTTGCTCTTATATTATTTATTATGAAATATATTTAAACATTTCATTGTGGCTGATCTGTGTAGAGATATTTAAGTTTTGAGAGTACTTGTATATTTATTTGGTGACACTGTGTGGTCCACTCCTAATGTCCTTGCTCTTAGTCAAACTAGCATTTGTATTAATATTAATATTGCACAGTAAGATTGGACACCCTTTGTTAAGGGCCTTAAAATAGCTGATAAGGAGTGACTGGTGGCAGTAGAAACTACCTTATAGTCTGGGTAGAAGGAGGCAAAGCTAGTAAACCTGTGCCAGCTTTTCTCAGGGGTGTGTGTGTGTGTTTGTATATTTGTGTGTGTGTGTAAATAAAACCTCAAAGAGTGTGTGAATCAGCTACTTGGGCAGGGACACAAATCACTGGTTGGACAGAGGGTGCTGGAGGACTTGGCTTGGTCACTGAGATCTCAACTCTATAGCTGTGCCAGTGGGGAGTCTTATTGGGGATCAGGAGAAAGAGTGAGAAACCAGCCCTGGACTGACTGTGGTCCCTGTGTGCTCTTAAGGGAAATTACACTTGATGCAGAGAGCTGCATCTGGAAAAACTGTGTGTGTATTTGTCATCCTCCCAGTGTACGTAACTGGTGCCAGTGGTGAGGATTGCGATTCCTTGATTACTGGTCCAGTGGTGGGGCATCACAGTAGCATTATTTCTAGAACTTTCTAAGGCAATTAACAGAAATGAAGTTCACAAGCAACTACTAAACAAGCTGCTGAGCTTCAGCCTCAACAAAAATTACTTTGACTGGTTTGTCAGCTATCTGAACAAACGAGCAGAAACAGCAAAATGGGCTTTTTCCATATGAAGATCATAACCAGACAATAAAGAGAGGAATTAGGCTTTGGTCCTTTGCTCATCATCACCATTGTAAACAATATAGTGTACCATTCAGTAGTCACATGGCTTAAAAATGCTGTCTGATGTACCTCTTAACCTACGATCTATCAAAATCATATAAATATCAAATCAGTGGGCCATAAATCATAGCACCTACATTTTGGCTATATGTAACATCCTGCTATATGTGTACTGTACATAAACTCAGCCACTGACAGGAGGGGGTGAAGTGTAAAGTTTCTCCCAGAGTGGATAATATGTACATTTGCATTATCAGGGAGTGCAGCAGTAAAAGGATGTTAAACATTACTGTCTTTGCTTATTTGTCTTTTTCATGACTTGTGTAGAAACACTTTTTGTCTTGCATTTATCCAACAGGACATCAAGTTTTTGGCTGGAACACATCATATCCTTTGACTGTACCTGTGTCTTGAATGTAATTTATTCAATGTACATACTAGACCCCTGTTCTTATTTTTGCTTAGCTAATATTTTGTTAGTGGCATGCTAATGATCAGATTTCAGTTGTCAGTGGGCAGTAAGAAAGAGCAACTCTTCAGTGGAACCTTATCATCTTTTGTGGCTGTGTGCTTAGATATACACCAGGAATGCAACAGACATAAGTCATTTATTCCACTTCCATCTGATTTAAAACATAGGTTATCTAACTCTGTCTCCCAAACCATAGCAAACTCTTTCATTAGCCCTCCCTGGTAACTGAAACGTACTTGAACTAACCTTATGCCAACTGTACATGTTCTAATCCATCCATCTATCCATCCATCCAACCCTGCTTCCATCCATAACCATCTTTTCCCATTTTTGCACATGGGCTCAGGGTGTCACATTAATATGTATATGCTCAATTGTACATAAGCAAACTGACACCCAACATGCACAGACACAACAGACACCGATAGAATGTTTTCAATTAGTACGCTATCCTTCCATTCTTGATTTCCACTAAAGTGTACATATTCATTGACAATTATCTTCCTTTATTTAGTCTGAAGCAAACTAAAATTAATAGTAAATAGTTAACGCTTTAAGTGCTCAGCGTATTTAGACTTAACTTTGACCTCCCTTGAAACGACCTGTTATAACCTTCAACATTTTAGGGCAATAACTCTGGACAAAGCCAAAAATAATAGGGATACAAAGGCCCAAAATCAAGGCCACATTTTAAATGCTGTCCTTACAAACTTAGAAAGCTGGTAGAAAAGTAGGTTTTGCATTAGCATACATTTTCTGAAAGATATGAATCTGAAACTGAAATGGCTATTGTTATTTGGTAACTTCATTTAAAAAAATTTCCAGAAAAAAACATTTTTTTTTGTGAATAAACCAAAAATATGAGGTAAAAATCTGGAGAGTTGAGAGGTATACTTTGGCCTCCCTGGGGGGTGGCTGGTCTCGCCACTTGAAAAACAATTAAATTAATATATAATACAATTAAGTTCTGAAAATGTGTTATTGATAACATTCAGCTTGCTACAATGAACTTCAGCTTCTGTGCAGAAAGGTTAGTGTATCTGTTCATGTCTCATTCTCAAAAAATATGGAACAACTGACCAGTCAGACTTCATCCATTTAAGTGTTAATCCTTGTTTCAGTTCCACTTCATAGACACTGTCATGAATATCAATGGTGCCTATGACCAGACGACTAAATCAATGACATTCTCTGGGAAATGTCTGTCCAACTGACTTGGCATGGCTCTGAGGATGAAATGGTAAAATGATAGAAAATTAAATGACTGTTAGTCAGTGCAGAAACCACTGTTAAGATCCTAAAAACTGGAGGTTACCATGTAAATCTGAGCAGTTCAAATGTTCACAAATCAATAGGTTCATAGGTTGGATTATTAGATTTATGGCATACTGGCCTAATGCTTGACATCTGAATATTAGAAGAAGCTAATTCAATAATGTTTGATGACAGTGTGTAAATTATTTGTATTTTTTTATATTCAATCTGCACCAGCAACACAAACCACAAATACACAAAAATGAAAACTCCGCTGTATGGTACAATAAAGGCTGTCCTCCACAGAAATACACCAAATACTGCTCCAAAAAAACGAGCACTGAGCGAACCACGAACACAAAACACTTTAATTCATAAAAAACATAACAACTAGATTTAGCGCGCTTTCATCTCGTGCACCGAGACTTCATCAGAATCAATTACTGTTAATCAGTCCACTGTTTAAATGTCCTTCCATATCATTCAATTAGTTGTCATGGTGATGAATACAATTATATTAAAGTTAAATACAATAAAATATAATCAAATTACATTGTTCCCTATTAAAAAACATATATATGCATTACAAAATTAATATATATTGTATAAAGAAAAATTATTTTGTTCCACGAAGGCTGGTATCCATTGCTAAACATCATATTGTAGAATTATAAAATATATCATATTGTAGAATTGCAAAACTATAAAATAATAAGGAATGCTGCCATGTATACGCCTAATAGACTAGTTGATATATATATATAATATATATTAATATATATTAATTGAAATTTGTATACAATATGTATGAATCCCCTAAAAAAATAAATGCACGATAATAATAATAAAATATGTCAACAGTACATAAATATTAAAATATTAAAAAATATATATGTTATCTTTATAATAAATGTAAAATCAATAAATATAACACGTATAAACAATAACATATATAAAAATGTGTATGTATATGTATATATGCAATGACAGAATTATGTATATTCTTGTCTAATAAATAGGACATATAGATAAGATATAGTAGTGTCAGTAATGATAAAAAATGACTGAAAATCTATGTGTACTTAGTTCAAAGGGAAATTTATAATAATCATAAATATATCAAGTGTTGGTTATTACTTTCTCTTGGCATTCAATGACAACAACTTCAGGGCTGGTTTTATAGAAATATGATCATTCATGCCCAAATGGGAACTTGAATCTAATCTTATCTGCCATATCATTTCACGATATTCCAAAAACATCTCCCAGTTATTGATAATATGATGTTTAGCATAACATACAGCGGAGTTTTCATTTTTTTTTATATTATTGATATTTATTTTTATTATTCATTTTTTTATTATGATGTTAGTTCCCTGGAAGGTGTATTCCAGCATAGGCTTTCGAACTGAACTGCATCAAACAGTGCCTTGTAAACTAGGCGAAGGCCACCTCTAATAACTTATAAAAAAACAGAATATAGAGAGAGTTCCTGAACCCTTTCTGAACAGTTCAAGTTTTCCATCCCTATGATTTTTAATCAGTAATCCTCTTAAGTTCTTGCAGGTGGACTTTCTCAAAGGCTACAAAACAAAGCACTATATTTGACAATAGGCTGAATCTGTGAGATATAAAGTGGGCAATGATTTCCCTGGAGTGACTAGACAAACGGGTTAGAAAATGCGTTTTACAGGCTTTAATAGCTTACATACTGGGCAGAATTTAAATTGATGATAGCTATTGTCCTTAGATCTTTAATGACAGTATTTTTAGTGATTTGACCATTTATTCAGTATTCAGGGTCTATATTAGGTCATCAACATGTCAAAAGAGTGAACACTCTTACATTAACACGGAATAACTGTAACTACTGAATATCAAACGACCAGAACAGCGTTTGTTTCTCAGGGAACAAAATCACTGGGCCATTGTTGGGACTTTGCCATTTCTTCCACTGTAGTATGATCTCAGAGTTGATATATTTAAGTAGGAGGGTATAGGGGCAAAGCCCCCAACTTTATTTTGTCTATTTGTTTTTTTTTCTTTTTGGCCCAGTGATTTTTTTATTCCCTAGGGAAAAAAAATCACTGTTCTGGCCGTTCGACATTTTGTAGTTTTGGTTATTCCGTGTTGATGTAAGAGCTTTCTAATATAGACCCCAGTATTCATACTATATATCCTTTTTGTGAAGCCTCATTATACTATTTTTGCTAACATTAAATGTGAGACTATTTTTACTTCGCCAGTTATTTTTTGTAGTCCATTTTACAGAATGTTTGCGGCTTTTATTGACGTAATTATGTTACCCAATTTGCAATCATCAGGATGTTTGGTTATCAGTATCCAATTTCCAATTTTTATATCAGAGAACAACAGTCCAAGAAAAAGTTGCCTTATTGCAGAATCCAGTAGGACAACAATGGTAATCTGTATCAAGACTGAAAAGGAATCTCTCTCACTGATGTGTTGTGTCTTGTTTCTTAACCAGTATTTTACACACTGAATTATATATAGAATGACATTTAGTAGTTTTAATTTGCCAGTTATTTTCCTGCACTGAATAATGCTGAATATATTATCAATCCCTCCCCATTACTTAAAAGAGGTCTCTTCTTTCTTTACATTCAGAGCTTAACTCAAAAAAGATACCACCATCAAAAATCTGACTGCAAGTGCTTTTCCACTGGACAAGTAACCTAACTCCCTCCTAACCTGCATCAGTCTTACTTGATCCTCTGTTCTAACCTGCTACTTCCCTCTCGTATTTACTACTAAAGTTAGCTCACATTTGTTTTTCTGCTCTGCTAATAATATTTACCTATTGTATCAATTGTCTATGGGATTCTGTGATTACTCTGTGAATTTGTTCTGTTTTTTTTGTGAATTTTTTTAACTGGGCTGTGTCTGCAAATGGTCTATTGTGATATACAAACTAAATCAATAAAATTAAGATAATCAGTATGTTACCCCTTCAAAAATGCAGCAACATTCAACACCTCAACACTAATAAAATGACGACTATGTTCTTCTGTAGTCAAAGACCAACTGAGGATATTTATTTGCTCGATTATTTATTTATTTATTTAAATTTAGTTTCCAGGATAATATAATGATCCACTGGAAACCTATTTAGGCATAGGATCCAGAAGAAAATGAACAAGTACAGACAATTAAACTGTGATACATAGACACAAATCAACCCATAACATTTGAGAGCTAATAATGTACAGTTACAAGATTTACTTGTTAGTAATATGTTTTATTAGCTTAGACTATATATATATATATATATATATATATATATATATATATATATATATATATATATATATATACATATATACATATATATAAATTTATAAATTGTCTATTCAATTTAGTGCCTGGCATATACATACACACACACACACACACACACACACACACACATGCACACACACATTCACACACAGCTACACATATATACTGTATATAGTATAGGTGTTTACAATATTTATGATTTCAAGGGTAGGAAGTTTTGCTGGATTTTAACACTGTATAGCTATCAAGACTAACTCTACTTAAGTATCTGAGTACATTGCCTACAAAGTTATGTAACTATGCAAATTTCAGAGCAACTTTTGCATGTTTTTTGATACACTGCATCAGAAATTTATAACCTTCTCCCTATTGTAGATTATGGGATTTTGCAAAACATGTATTTAATTGCCTTTACCTGGCCCATAAATTGTGAACCATCATATTACTAGGTACCAAAAACCAAAAACCAAACAAAGTAAAATACCAGCTGCACGATGAATCCGGTGCCCAAGAGGTAAATATCACCAAATATAAGAATAAAATACTGTCCACTAACGTTATTCCAAGCTTTAATTTAGACAAGACAAAATTCACATAAGCGCTTTTGTTTGGCTATGCCAAACTTTTTCAAACAGTTAAAACCTCACTTCCTGTCCCTTAAATAGGCAACAGTGCATTATAAATTTATTAATTAACCAATTAAAATTCACTGATTTGCGCACTCAACTAACACTAGCCTAAACTGAAAAATAACAAACATTTCAACTTTCATTTAACGCACTTAATATTACCACATCAAATATAAGTACAAGTACAAATACACGATACTGTTTCAAAACATATGTATATACATTTACGCTACCTAAACCTAAGCGAACGGATGGACAACCTATATTTAAAATTAAATATAATAATACAATAAATAAGATATCAAACTCCAGTCGGGGGTATTTTTCTGTTGACAAATAATATCTATGCATCGAATCAATGATTTTAAACTTTATATAAAATAATCTAATTTAATCAATAAATAACATATTTATATATCAATATCATCCAATTAATATATATACATAATATAAATAATTATAATGAATAAATATACATATACCATTGTAAATATAAAATATAAAACACTTTATAAATAAAATGCTAAAATATTTCATAAAAAACTTTATATATATATATATATATATATATATATATATATATATATGTATATATAAAAATATATACACATACATATATATATATATGTGTGTGTAATATATCGTGTTTATACAAATTGAATATAATAATGAATATTCATTAATTCTATCCACTTAAAATTATGGTCTATATTTAATCATTATTCTTTATTTACAAAAGGCATTTTACATAATTCACCTCAGAATTTTTTATTTCCATTTAAATCTTTTTTTATTTATACATATATAATATAATATATAAAATATATATTAATATAATATATGTACCTCTATATTATTGAGATAAAGATTTTAACTTTAAAATACTACTAATAGAAATATAATTATTTAAACCTGGCCAATTATTTGAATTAAGTCTAAGTTGCCATTCTAACTCTGCTTTCTCTAACAATGCCTGCCAGGCCCCCCCTTTCACATTTTGTTTAATAACATCAAGAACTACAAACTTAAACATATGTCCTGGGCAAGCTTTTACATGTTTCGCTAAAGCGTTAGTTTCATTTTCATCCCGTATAGCTCTAACATGTTCACTTATACGCTCTTTTAACTTCCTTTCTGTCTTTCCTATGTAAAACATAGGACAACAAAAACAAAAACCACAATAAACCACCTTTTCGGTTGTGCAACATGCTTTATGTTTTAAAATTACCTTGTTATTAGAAATTATCAATATATTTGTTTCATATATGTATTTACAAAAGTTACATTTACCACATCTAAACGTCCTTCCAGAATCCTGTTTTCTATTTACTTCAAACAAATTTTTCATATTTTTTCCTTTTTTATAAACAATTATTGGCTTATCATCCAATACATTGTGTAGAGATGTATCATTCATCAATATTTGCCAATTTTTGTTCAAAATGTTCCTTATGACATTACTATCGATACTATAATTGGTTATAAATGAATTTCTGAAACTTTTTAAAGTACTCATATGTATATTATTTTCAGAATTATATTCCCTAATGTCATTGTTTGAACTTATACATCTATCTATATCTTGGATAATCGTTCCTAAATCTTCAGTTATACTTTGTGGACTTGCAGTTGGTGTACTACAATTAAATTTCAACAATGGTTCATAGAAATGACCTCCACGTTTTTTTACAACTTCAGAACATACATCAAGTATTAATGTGTCTTTATAGCCTCTATTTCTAAACATATTAGATAAAACTTCACATTCTTTTAAAAAATCCTCTTTCTTACTGACCATCCTTGCCGCCCGGATAAACTGACCCTTGATTACTGCTTTTTTTTGATGAAAGGGATGGCAACTGCTGAAGTGTAAAAATGAATTACTATATGTGTCTTTTCGAAATAATTCTGCTTTGTAAGCATTGTTATATGTATCCTTCTGTAATAAAACATCTAAATAAGAAATAATATTTAAATCATAATTAATAGTGAATTTTAAAAATGATGTAGTTCCATTTATATATAATAAAAATTCATCTAAATATTCCATTTCACCTTTCCATATTATAAAAATATCATCTAGAAAACGCAAATACAATCTACCATATTTAAAATACTCAGAGGTGAAAACATACTTTTGTTCCCACATAAACATTACAATATTAGCATATAAACCCCCACACGGTGAACCCATCGCCACCCCTTCTTTTTGTAAATAAATTTTATTATTAAAATTAATATAATTATTATTTAAAACAATATCAAGTAACTGATCATGTAAATTTATTATATTTTGTGTTATACCTTTTTTATCCAAATAAGAATTAAACATAAAAACACCTTCAATATGTGGTATTGAAGAATAAAGGTCTTTCACATCTATTGTAACCAAATAATCTGTTCTAGAATAGGTAACTGTATTTAGAACCTTAAGAAAGTGCCATGAATCCTTCAATAAATGATCTTCCATATAAATTAAATGTTTTAATTTATTATCTATAAATCTTGCAATAGGATACGTAATAGACCCTTTAGCATCTACAATTGGTCTAAATGGTGGACTTATGAGATTTTTATGAATTTTTGGCGTACCAAAAATTGTGGGGGTTCTTGGATGATCAATGTTTAAGTAAGTAAACTCTTCTGTTGTTATTTCACCATCAATAAATAAATTATAGATAATACCTCTAATACGTCTATATGAGGTATTCATCTCATTAATAGAACTTAATTCATATGTATCACCCTCCAATATCTTTTCTATTTTATAATTATAATCAGTTTCATTAAAAATTGTTATCCCCCTCCCTTATCTGGTTTGATAAACCTTACTGTATTTAAATTTGTTAACTTTCAGTTTTCAGGGCAGTAAGAAACACAATGTCTATACTTGGAAACTTTCTATATGGTCTTTAGGGTGAATTAATTACTAGTCTTGAAAGCATGAATGAATGCAATTGTTTTACGACTTCCTGCATCTGACAAAGATCTATGCATTTTCACAGGTAGATGCTAAATACTGCCAGCTTCCAGCAGTGGGGATTTCACCTGCGAACTTGAGTCAGATGACAACTGATATCATTCTGCAAGCTATCCCAGCAGTAATATGAGATATTAACTTGAGAAATTTCTTGGTGAGACAGGACATTCTGTATTCTGTCTTGGACCTGACAACTAGAAGATCTAATTCCCACATCTGCTTTGCTCTAATGAAGTAAGATTCTAGGGAACAATATAATTCTATTTGATATAGTCCAGAATATAGTAAAGCTTAGTTTAGATGATTTTATTTATTTATTTCAGACTGTCCTGCAATGTTGTTTTAACTATTTCCAGTGGTTTGAACTCCAATGTCACTGTGAATATATGTTTAGAATTGTCTTGCTCTTATATTATTTATTATGAAATATATTTAAACATTTCATTGTGGCTGATCTGTGTAGAGATATTTAAGTTTTGAGTGTACTTGTATATTTATTTGGTGACACTGTGTGGTCCACTCCTAATGTCCTTGCTCTTAGTCAAACTAGCATTTGTATTAATATTAATATTGCACAGTAAGATTGGACACCCTTTGTTAAGGGCCTTAAAATAGCTGATAAGGAGTGACTGATGGCAGTAGAAACTACCTTATAGTCTGGGTAGAAGGAGGCATAGCTAGTAAACCTGTGCCAGCTTTTCTCAGGGGTGTGTGTGTGTGTGTGTGTGTGTGTGTGTGTGTGTTTGTATGTTTGTGTGTGTGTGTAAATAAAACCTCAAAGAGTGTGTGAATCAGCTACTTGGGCAGGGACACAAATCACTGGTTGGACAGAGGGTGCTGGAGGACTTGGCTTGGTCAATGAGATCTCAACTCTATAGCTGTGCCAGTGGGGAGTCATACTGGGGATCAGGAGAAAGAGTGAGAAACCAGCCCTGGACTGACTGTAGTCCCTGTGTGCTCTTAAGGGAAATTGCACTTGATGCAGAGAGCTGCATCTGGAAAAACTGTGTGTGTATTTGTCATCCTCCCAGTGTACGTCCCCCACTGCTGCCAGTGGTGAGGATTGCGGTTCCTTGATTACTGGTCCAGTGGTGGGGCATCACAGTAGCATTATTTCTAGAACTTTCTAAGGCAATTAACGGAAAGAAAGTTCACAAGCAACTACTAAACAAGCTGCTTAGCTTCAGCCTCAACAAAAATTACTTTGACTGGTTTGCCAGCTATCTGAACAAAAGAGCAGAAACAGCAAAATGGGCTTTTTCCATATGAAGATCATAACCAGACAATAAAGAGAGGAATTAGGCTTTGGTCCTTTGCTCATCATCACCATTGTAAACAATATAGTGTACCATTCAGTAGTCACATGGCTTAAAAATGCTGTCTGATGTACCTCTTAACCTGTGATCTATCAAAATCATATAAAAATCAAATCAGTGGGCCAAAAATCATAGCACCTACATTTTGGCTATATGTAACATCCTGCTATATGTGTACTGTACATAAACTCAGTCACTGACAGGAGGGGGTGAAGTGTGAAGTTTCTCCCAGAGTGGATAATATGTACATTTGCATTATCAGGGAGTGCAGCAGTAAAAGGATGTTAAACATTACTGTCTTTGCTTATTTGTCTTTTTCATGACTTGTGTAGAAACACTTTTTGTCTTGCATTTATCCAACAGGACATCAAGTTTTTCGCTGGAACACATCATATCCTTTGACTGTACCTGTGTCTTGAATGTAATTTATTCAATGTACATACTATACCCCTGTTCTTATTTTTGCTTAGCTAATATTTTGTTAGTGGCATGCTAATGATCAGATTTCAGTTGTCAGTGGGCAGTAAGAAAGAGTAACTCTTCAGTGGAACCTTATCATCTTTTGTGGCTGTGTGCTTAGATATACACCAGGAATGCAACAGACATAAGTCATTTATTCCACTTCCATCTGATTTAAAACATAGGTATCTAACTCTGTCTCCCAAACCATAGCAAACTCTTTCATTAGCCCTCCCTGGTAACTGAAACGTACTTGAACTAACCTTATGCCAACTGTACATGTTCTAATCCATCCATCTATCCATCCATCCAACCCTGCTTCCATCCATAACCATCTTTTCCCATTTTTGCACATGGGCTCAGGGTGTCACATTAATATGTATATGCTCAATTGTACATAAGCAAACTGACACCCAACACGCACAGACACAACAGACACCGATAGAATGTTTTCAGTTAGTACGCTATCCTTCCATTCTTGATTTGCACTAAAGTGTACATATTCATTGACAATTATCTTCCTTTATTTAGTCTGAAGCAAACTAAAATTAATAGTAAATAGTTAACGCTTTAAGTGCTCAGCGTATTTAGACTTAACTTTGACCTCCCTTGAAACGACCTGTTATAACCTTCAACATTTTAGGGCAATAACTCTGGACAAAGCCAAAAATAATAGGGATACAAAGGCCCAAAATCAAGGCCACATTTTAAATGCTGTCCTTACAAACTTAGAAAGCTGGTAGAAAAGTAGGTTTTGCATTAGCATACATTTTCTGAAAGATATGAATCTGAAACTGAAATGGCTATTGTTATTTGGTAACTTCATTTAAAAAAATTTCCAGAAAAAAACATTTTTTTTTGCGAATAAACCAAAAATATGAGGTAAAAATCTGGAGAGTTGAGAGGTATACCTGAGCCTCCCTGGGGGTGGTTGGTCTCGCCACTTGAGAAACAATTAAATTAATATATAATACAATTAAGTTCTGAAAATGTGTTATTGATAACATTCAGCTTGCTACAATGAACTTCAGCTTCTGTGCAAAAAGGTTAGTGTATCTGTTCATGTCTCATTCTCAAAAAATATGGAACAACTGACCAGTCAGACTTCATCCATTTAAGTGTTAATCCTTGTTTCAGTTCCACTTCATAGACACTGTCATGAATATCAATGGTGCCTATGACCAGACGACTAAATCAATGACATTCTCTGGGAAATGTCTGTCCAACTGACTTAGCATGGCTCTGAGGATGAAATGGTAAAATGATGGAAAATTAAATGACTGTTAGTCAGTGCAGAAACCACTGTTAAGATCCTAAAAACTGAAGGTTTCCATGTAAATCTGAGCAGTTCAAATGTTCACAAATCAATAGGTTCATAGGTTGGATTATTAGATTTATGGCATACTGGCCTAATGCTTGACATCTGAATGTTAGAAGAAGCTAATTCAATAATGTTTGATGACAGTGTGTAAATTATTTGTATTTTTTTATATTCAATCTGCACCAGCAACACAAACCACAAATACACAAAAATGAAAACTCCGCTGTATGGTACAATAAAGGCTGTCCTCCACAGAAATACACCAAATACTGCTCCAAAAAAAACGAGCACTGAGCGAACCACGAACACAAAACACTTTAATTCATAAAAAACATAACAACTAGATTTAGCGCTTTCATCTCGTGCACCGAGACTTCATCAGAATCAATTACTGTTAATCAGTCCACTGTTTAAATGTCCTTCCATATCATTCAATTAGTTGTCATGGTGATGAATACAATTATATTAAAGTTAAATACAATAAAATATAATCAAGTTACATTGTTCCCTATTAAAAAACATATATATGCATTACAAAATTAATATATATTGTATAAAGAAAAATTCTTTTGTTCCACGAAGGCTGGTATCCACTGCTAAACATCATATTGTAGAATTATAAAATATATCATATTGTAGAATTGTAAAACTATAAAATAATAAGGAATGCTGCCATGTATATGCCTAATAGACTAGTAGATATATATATAATATATATTAATATATATTAATTGAAATTTGTATACAATATGTATGAATCCCCTAAAAAATAAATGCACGATAATAATAATAAAATATGTCAACAGTACGTAAATATTAAAATATTAAAAAATATATATGTTATCTTTATAATAAATGTAAAATCAATAAATATAACACGTATAAACAATACCATATATAAAAATGTGTATGTATATGTATATATGCAATGACAGAATTATGTATATTCTTGTCTAATAAATAGGACATATAGATAAGATATAGTAGTGTCAGTAATGATAAAAAATGACTGAAAATCTATGTGTACTTAGTTCAAAGGGAAATTTATAATAATCATAAATATATCAAGTGTTGGTTATTACTTTCTCTTGGCATTCAATGACAACAACTTCAGGGCTGGTTTTATAGAAATATGATCATTCATGCCCAAATGGGAACTTGAATCTAATCTTATCTGCCATATCATTTCACAATATTCCAAAAACATCTCCCAGTTATTGATAATATGATGTTTAGCATAACATACAGCGGAGTTTTCATTTTTTTTTATATTATTGATATTTATTTTTATTATTCATTTTTTTATTATGATGTTAGTTCCCTGGAAGGTGTATTCCAGCATAGGCTTTCGAACTGAACTGCATCAAACAGTGCCTTGTAAAGTAGGCGAAGGCCACCTCTAATAACTTATAAAAAAACAGAATATAGAGAGAGTTCCTGAACCCTTTCTGAACAGTTCAAGTTTTCCATCCCTATGATTTTTAATCAGTAATCCTCTTAAGTTCTTGCAGGTGGACTTTCTCAAAGGCTACAAAACAAAGCACTATATTTGACAATAGGCTGAATCTGTGAGATATAAAGTGGGCAATGATTTCCCTGGAGTGACTAGACAAACGGGTTAGAAAATACGTTTTACACGCTTTAATAGCTTACATACTGGGCAGAATTTAAATTGATGATAGCTATTGTCCTTAGATCTTTAATGACAGTATTTTTTAGTGATTTGACCATTTATTCAGTATTCAGGGTCTATATTAGGTCATCAACATGTCAAAAGAGTGAACACTCTTACATCAACACGGAATAACTGTAACTACTGAATATCAAATGACCAGAACAGCGTTTTTTTCCCAGGGAAAAAAATCACTGGGCCATTGTTGGGACTTTGCCATTTCTTCCACTGTAGTGTGATCTCAGAGTTGATATATTTAAGTAGGAGGGTATAGGAGCAAAGCCCCCAACTTTATTTTGTCTATTTGTTTTTTTTCTTTTTGGCCCAGCGATTTTTTTATTCCCTGGGGAAAAAAATCACTGTTCTGGCCATTCGACATTTTGTAGTTTTGGTTATTCCGTGTTGATGTAAGTGCTTTCTAATATAGGCCCCAGTATTCATACTATATATTCTTTTTGTGAAGTCTCATTATATTATTTTTACTAACATTAAATGTGAGACTATTTTTACTTCGCCAGTTATTTTTTGTAGTCCATTTTACAGAATGTTTGCGGCTTTTATTGACGTAATTATGTTACCCAATGTGCAATCATCAGGATGTTTGGTTATCAGTATCCAATTTCCAATTTTTATATCCGAGAACAACAGTCCAAAAAAAAGTTGCCTTATTGCAGAATCCAGTAGGACAACAATGGTAATCTGTATCAAGACTGAAAAGGAATCTCTCTCACTGATGTGTTGTGTCTTGTTTCTTAACCAGTATTTTACACACTGAATTATATATAGAATGACATTTAGTAGTTTTAATTTGTCAGTTATTTTCCTGCACTGAATAATGCTGAATATATTATCAATCCCTCCCCATTACTTAAAAGAGGTCTCTTCTTTCTTTACATTCAGAGCTTAACTCAAAAAAGATACCACCATCAAAAATCTGACTGCAAGTGCTTTTCCACTGGACAAGTAACCTAACTCCCTCCTAACCTGCATCAGTCTTACTTGATCCTCTGTTCTAACCTGCTACTTCCCTCTCGTATTTACTACTAAAGTTAGCTCACATTTGTTTTTCTGCTCTGCTAATAATATTTACCTATTGTATCAATTGTCTATGGGATTCTGTGATTACTCTGTGAATTTGTTCTGTTTTTTTTGTGATTTTTTTTAACTGGGCTGTGTCTGCAAATGGTCTATTGTGATATACAAACTAAATCAATAAAATTAAGATAATCAGTATGTTACCCCTTCAAAAATGCAGCAACATTCAACACCTCAACACTAATAAAATGACGACTATGTTCTTCTGTAGTCAAAGACCAACTGAGGATATTTATTTGCTCGATTATTTATTTATTCATTTAAATTTAGTTTCCAGGATAATATAATGATCCACTGGAAACCTATTTAGGCATAGGATCCAGAAGAAAATGAACAAGTACAGACAATTAAACTGTGATACATAGACACAAATCAACCCATAACATTTGAGAGCTAATAATGTACAGTTACAAGATTTACTTGTTAGTAATATGTTTTATTAGCTTAGACTATACTATATATATATATATATATATATATATATATATATATATATATATATATATGTATGTATATATATATATATACATATATATATAAATTGTCTATTCAATCTAGTGCCTGGCATATACATACACACACATTCACACACAGCTACTCATATATACTGTATATAGTATAGGTGTTTACAATATTTATGGTTTCAAGGGTAGGAAGTTTTGCTGGATTTTAACACTGTATAGCTATCAAGACTAACTCTACTTAAATATCTGAGTACATTGCCTACAAAGTTATGTAACTATGCAAATTTCAGAGCAAATGTTGCATGTTTTTTGATACACTGCATCAGAAATTTATAACCTTCTCCCTATTGTAGATTATGGGATTTTGCAAAACATGTATTTAATTGCCTTTACCTGGCCCATAAATTGTGAACCATCACATTACTAGGTAATACATAAAACATCCTCATTGATTAATCCCTGAATGTTCTGTGGTCTAGTTTCCATAGAGTTTAGCAATACCTTTATAATAAATGTTATTCTTTTGTTATATAAGGAAATATCAAATTGTATGGATGAATGACAGACAAAAAGACAGACACTCTTTTACAATCTCTGAATTATAATAGATTTAAAGATAAAGAGCTTGACTAGGTCCTATGGATATTATTCATGAGCTTTTAAAAATTACTTTTTGCTAGTTCAGATTAACTATTATGACAATGTTTCATATGTTGATGTTAGCAATTATTCTTGAAATTAATAGGGAATTTTTAATTGGTGAAAAAGGCTGGAACTTTTCTAGTTGATAGATACTTTTCAAAACCCTCAGTTTATATAGCTGATCAAAATTAGCTATTATCATGTTGACCATAAATATATATACACACACACACATATATATATATATATATATATATATATATATATATATCGCTATATGGATTCCATACATTTGGTCGAATTACACTTAGTCGAAAATGATTCCAGGCTTTTCACTTGACTGAAAGCTCACTTGGTCGAATTTCATTTGGTCGAAAATGGAATATAGCCCCTGCCCCACTGCAGTGCAACCCTGGAGTGAGAATATTAAATAAGGGGGGTGTGGGGGGCACAGCCCCCCCCACATTGGGGGGCGTGAGGGTGTAGCCGGGGGGCGTGGGCTACACCTCCCACACACCCCCCTTATTTAATATTCTCACTCCAGGGTTGCACTGCAGTGTGGCAGGGGCTATATTCCATTTTCGACCAAATAAACTTCGATCAAGTGAGCTTTCAGTGAAGTGCAATGCCTGGTATAATTTTCGACTAAATGTAATTTGACCAAATGTATGGAATCCATATATATATATATATATATATATATATATATATATATACATATATATATATTTATATATATACACACACACACATATATCCTGTCTGTGTTATATCATTGAGCAAAATAATAAACTTACCTTAATGGTCCATTTTTGGAAATGCCATTTCTAGCAGCACAACTTTACAGTATTATTCCAGTCAGTTATGTGTACACACTACCCTATTTTACTGACCTAACCATACTGGTATTTTTTTTATATAAATGAAATTAAATTTATTTAAGGCCAAGATGTTTAATGTAAGACTAGTTTCAAAATAAACTATAACTGTAGGTGCACAGGCATGTAGAATTTTCCATTTTGGTAAGTTATATATTTTTTCTAATTGGCTACTCATGTTCAGAGTTTTATTTTATGTTTTATTATTTTATTTATATGCTTATTACAAAAAATAATGACTTTTACTTCTTGGGGATTAAATAAAAGATGGTGTTTTTGAGGGGTTGTGTTTATGTGTGTATGTGTAGATATATATATATATATATATATATATATATATATATATATATATATATATATATATATAAATACAAATAAGTCTCATGCAGGTACGAAAACAGCCAGGTTCCTCCAATTATTGATGCAAATCCTAATTGGAGGAACCTGGCTTTCTCTATGAGCTATTATGTATTTATCTTTTGGACTCATTCATAGCAGGCACGTTAATCCTTAGAGTGGTTTTGGTTTTATTCATATATATATATATATATATATATATATATATATATATATATATATATATATATATTATATATATATATATATATACATACAGAGAGAGAGAGAGAGCACAAAGTATATGAATTTTTTTCTCATTGAACTGAATAGGAGATATAATCTGTGTTCTTCTTTTTTATTATATTTTACTTTTTTCGTTTGCTGAACTGAACAGGAGATATAATCTGTGCTCTTCTTTTTTTATATTTTACTTTTTTTTGTTTGCTGAACTGAATAGGAGATATAATCTGTGCTCTTCTTTTTTTATCATATTTTACTTTTTTTGTTTGCTGAACTGAATAGGAGATATAATCTGTGCTCTTCTTTTTTTATTATATTTTACTTTTTTTGTTTGCTGAACTGAATAGGAGATATACCCCGGGATTCATGAAGCTCGGCGCAAGGCCGGCGTAAGGCTTGCACCGGCCGTGTGGCGTATATATGGAGTAGTCACGCCATATGCATATTAATGAAGGCGCGCAGCCGCCAAAGCCACGTGCATAGGAAGCATGCCCGAGTGCATGGGGCGTATCGAAGTTGCGCATGGAGGCGTGTCAATGTCGGCTGTCGATGAGCAACCTAAACTGTTGAATATTATATTCCGCCTGCAATAGTAATCGCACATATCAGTGTCCGTGGATACTGAAACGTATGCAAAGCATGCAAGATAGTCCATGTGAACAGAAAATGAAGAAGCAAACACAAATGCACGGTAGGGAATAATGGGTCCCTACCCTTGAACAAATGACATTAAAGCCATGTGCCCGTAGTCCAACGTAGTGTTGATAGCTATACCATGTGGAAGTGAAACGTATCATATGTTAGCGTGCCGCCAGTAGGTACGTGAGGGACGGTACATAGCTGTGCAGATGTGTCCATAACAAAATACACGAGGAGAAATGTAGATATATGTAGTGACCGTATGTCCGAATCATATCCCACAAGGCATGTAATAGTCACATACAAAAGGTATGTCCGTATTTCACATACCAAATGTGATAGGAAATAGAATACGCATGTAAACAAAACAGAAGGAGCATATAAACAGCTACAACAATAAGGACACATGTAGGCTGAAAGGAACTGTATGATCCGTACCATCGACTAAGATTACCACCTGTCTCACTTTGCGAGCGACAGTCCCTCTGTGGGCAGATGTGTCCTGACACAAACTTATAAAAATAGCAAATGTCCAGAGATTATAGGACATAATTATTCCTTAGACGTCATGTAATAGTTGCATTAAACAGTTTTTCTCTGTACGTATATTACATAAATGTCATAAGAAACAGAATAAGACACCGAAATGCTACAAGAATAAGCTTAGATATAGGCAAGAATTCTAAGTTCTATCTGCCGAACTGACCGTGGGTATGTGTCGGCCTGTAAAATGTGCTGTGTTCATCGCAAATGTCACACTGTGGCCAATTGAAAAGGTGGAAACACAACCGTCGACTGTGGGAAGGCATTGACCACAACAGTCAGATATGTGTAAGGAATAGCTTGGACATAGGAAAAGGTGCCATCCTACCAATGAGTACAACAGCTGGCAAAATCTGAAGTCAGCGGTATAATCCGAACTTGTATGTGACATAGTCGAACGGGTAGTACCCGGGTATACCAACCAAGTAATGAAAGTGAAGTATGGGCGTGTACCTATGTGCGTGAGGTATAGCATGTGGAAAGCAAACATGGCAGGGTAGTCCACACAACCATAAAGGTACCTGACACATGTAGGGTAGTCAGTGTGTTACTCTGGCCATGCCATGGGCCAACAACCAAAGTAGTGATCTATGGGGTGTGAGGAATTTGCGTGTGAGGGGTGGGTGGGTAATGGTAAAATCCTCAAAGGCGATACTGTGTCGTATGCAGAAAAGGTGAACTGGAGGTCTACGAGGGGGCAGCGGGTGAAGTGGAAAGAAACACAAACACATGTAGAAACAGCTACAAGACAAGCAGACAGGCCATAGTGTAGAACACAATCCCACAAACATATGAATATGGAAATGTGCAATACAAATGTATAGATATGTCACCGTCACATACCCACAGATTGGTCCTGATGGAACTGGCCATAACAAATGCAACACACCTGGATGCATAATGGCCTACCCAGCATACCCTCTACTTCACACAACCCGACCCCGTACCAGAACGTCCACCAAATCTAGCCGTACTTGGCCTACTGGTTCGTTGCAGACACAGCTACACACAGTGACCCCTACGCATATGTAGTAGGCATTGTCACCCTAGGCAGTATCAGGATTGCAAACCATGTATCCCCTGCATGTAAACCCCCCTGCACATTTTCATAAAGCCACAAAAATCTTCGGTATCTGACTTGTTTTGGTCTTGTTCAATTTTTGGGATATCCCTCATGGGATAACTAACCTGTGTAAATAGTAGAATGGGTATGACGACATGATGTCCAATCCTGTAGATATCTGGACACAAGTCAGAATGTGCAGTAGAGGTACATGACACTGTCCAGCCCTAAGTGGTCATGCATAACCTACTACCCAGGATAAAACACCTTCCCGTGATGCACGTATCCTGACACGAATAGGTGGGAGAATATATCGCACACATTCGCATAGTGGCAAACGGCATGAGGGTGAGGAAGACACTGACGTAAACAGGATAACCCTGATCAAGTGTGAGGAACACTTACTGTGTGCAGGCGTGACCGACCATACCTGTCAACCTGTGTGAGCAAGATATCTGGACAATTTGTAAAGATAGCACTTAGAAACATAGAAATATGATAGAATAACAGTTTGCACATTGGCATTAATGTCCGGAGTATGAAGTCTGAAACCCAACTGTCTGTCAGCATGTTCCGACTTCAGTCTTTAATGATGAGCTACTGCTGTGCCAGAACACAACAGCGTATTACAGAGGTCCGTACCATACCACTCAACTGTCCAGATATTCGCAGAATGACCAGAGTTTTGCCTCATATTGTTGTTATGTGCCTCCGACAATCTGCACCTGTCTGGTAAATAGCTGAGGATTGACGTCACTAAATAATGAGAAATATTTTGAGTTTAAGACTCCACATCCTTCAGAAAAGTCATGTCAATGCAAAACCTAGTATTCTATCAATGTTCTGAGCTTGTAAGAGCAATAGTTAAAATGTGTCCCTATTTGTCCCCCATCATGTAGGTTTTGCACAGATTTGGTGCTCTAAGAGGTTGAGAGGTATGGTCCGTACATATTTACAGTAACAACCCTTCACATTTGTGTAATGTACAACTGCATACCTGTAGTCACTTCATGTCCAAAATAATAATCCCCATATGACTAAATACAGGTAATAGTCAAATGTGAATGGGAACACCCCTCACCGTGGAGTATGGACTGTTACAACCCCACCCATAATATGTATTGCCAACAGAATAAGCTGCTGACAGGTGCCCAAACACCTGTGTCTATAAACACAGGTAAAAATTCATAATAGGGAAAAACTCCCTGTCCATATGCTTCGTCTGACATTTGAACTAGGCCAGGGAAGTTTCGTTCACCAGGCGGACAAGCCTAAACCCAGATCACTACATGAACACCCTGACAATCAAAGACCTGTATGTGCCAGGACTATATGCCTTGGTGTTCTCCATATCCTTGGAGTGATTAACAATGCAGCTGGGGTCCACAGCAGTAGGCAATAGGGAATGTGTAATATGTAGTACCGTGTTTTTCCCAGCAGGTGAATGGATGCCTGTGTTGTAAGTGAAGCGGTGAGGCGTATGTTGATGTAGCTAACAACTATGGGTATGCATATCAATGGGGCAGAACACCAATAGAATAGTGGTTCCGGCATCCGGCCAACGTGAATGGAGTCCCGGTTGACTCGACCACTGCACATATAACTTTAAAGTGTAATGAATGCATTCATGCTGTACACACATTTAAATATGTAAAGGTGAACGTGTGTTTCGCATCAGTCTGTAAACTGGAATACAGATATGTAACTGTTACGGTCAGAATTATGAAAGGCCACGTAAGCACAAATATCTATTAAACATATGTAACCCACAATAAGGATATGCAAGTGTGCCTGCGCGTGTGTAATCTGCTCACAGCATAGCAAATGAATGCTGTTTTCTCCACGTTGTATATACATGGCTCATACCTGTTAACCCTGTAAAGTATGAAACCGGACCAAGCCATGAAAACAACTGGTACAAATAGGGACAATCCCCAGATATTGCCCTAACAAACATAGAAAGTGGATAGAATAACAGGTGTGTCACTAGCACGGATTCTCTGAAGGGTATGAAGTTGTAACCTGAAATGCTTGTCATTATTTACCAACGTCAGTCTTTAATGATATGCCACTAAATTGCCAGATAGACAAAAGGCTATGAAAAATGGACCAAAGATAAGAGGCAAACAGCTGCACATTCAGCGAAAATCTGTACAGTTGAAAGGTATGATATGGATATATATATACACATATATCCACAGACTTAAACCAAAGCAAATTATGAAATGAGGAATGTACAGACATATGTATATACGTACACACACACACACACATATATATATATATATATATATATATATATATATATATATATATATATATACACACACACACACACGATACATTAATAGATATATACACAACAAACATATGTCCCTGTAGATATAACACATGTACATAAATAGGTCACGGTATAGCTATTATGGATAGACAGACAGACATGCGTGAAAGGTGAATACACTGCTGCTTTCCAAACCATTGCCCGAAAAGTACCAGTGTGACAGGCCTGCAAGTTCTACACTTTAAACATGAATATAGGTGTCCTTTGCAGGATCCCAAAAACTGATCCCATACGAAGTGCGAACCATCATCGACGCAAAGGAAGTCACAGCTGCAACTACGATATAGATGTACATGCAACAGTAGCAGGTGCAAGGGTAATAACACATGAGTCGATAGAATGTATGACGTACGACCTGATATCCAGAGAGTGGGGAGTGCTTAGAAGTGTCTTCACACTTTATTATCTCTCACATTAAACATGTCTAATGGGTACTGTGGAGGGGTGTCAGGTATGGGAATCATGGGTATGCAGAAATGGGCCTAGGTGTTGGTTGGCACAGATTTATTAGGTCCGCCCCATGGGAGTGATCAATATACCTATGTGGGTATAGCACATGCCTATATTCTCCAAAAAGGTTCAACCCATCTACTGGATATTGTGTAAACCATCGGGGGAAGACATAGGGACCTATATCAGTGTCATGTAGGCGATTATCATGGATGGACATGCGTACGACCAAGATGATAACCATACCTGCCATACTTTCAGAATAAGACAGCTGGACTAAGGCATAGTACATGAAATACAAATAGGGACTATATTAAATATACCCCAGACAAAGTCAGAACATTGATAGAATAATGGCGTAGTCAGGAATACAAATTTTATGAGGCTTAGTAATCATGAAATAGAAATGTCAGTCTTTATTATTTAACCTCACAGTCCATAGTGCCTTGCCAGTAATTTACCAGAAAGGCACATTGTTATGACAAATGTAACAAAATCATAGGTCAAACCTCGGGGCGTTTAAACATAATGTGTACAGGTGAGAGGTATGAAGGTAACCCATCCTAAATAAATGTACAGAACTAGTGATACTAGGTGGACAGGTGAGAAGAAAGACATCAGGACAAATGACAAAACATGTACAAGTCAAAAGCATGTACTTCGACAAATGTGAATGACAATGTATGCCCTGTGAAAGTCAATGTGGAAGGTTAATAGACTCAAAAGACATGTGTCCCTCAGGGTGTCATGCAGTGTCACCGATACAGTGTCCAGTCCCCCATACTCGTACGTGAGCTCTGCCACTGACGGAAATCACAAATACCGGCGTACACATAAGGTACATGATAGAATAATTAGTGTGGATAAGCACCTGTTGGCCTTTGTGAGGAATACAACCCTCTGGGTGGGTGTGTCCTGCAATAGGAATGTAATGGCATCTGGCCTGTGATGCCGCCATATATTGTGTGTATTGGTGTAAGAAAATTGATATCCTGTATCAGAAACAGATACATGTCTGAGGAAACAGCATTATTGACTGCAAGATAACTCAGAAGGTATGAAAAGCGCTGCAGTAGGAAGTTCAGTATTGGCCGCAGGTATGTACTGACATGTCAAATGACACAGCAGTCTACATGAAGTACCTATAGGGCTGTCACCTTTACAAATGATGACAGTGAGACATACCCACAGCCATGTATACACCACAAATAGACATAGCACACAGCAAAGCCTAGGCCATGATACAAGAAGCCTCCGGCGTGTACGAGTAGAGTGAGAGTACAGCAAGGAAAGATGTCTGCCAAGTTATTCAGCAAACTCCTGTAGGGGCGTGCAAGACCGCCCATAACACGAATGTTGCACGGACAATGTTGGGATTTGCAACATACCCCATTTGTATGTGAAAGCTATGCAAATTATGTAAATATGCGATATATGAAACAGTAAGCTGTCTGTGCAAGAGCAGAGTTATGTGCAGAAATGTACCCGGATGTTAGGCGACTAACGTTCTGCACGTTGATAAACAGAGTAATGACAGCTGCAAATACAGTATGAATACAGTCGAAGAAGCATGCCAATGTCCAAATCTAAGGCCAGTGGCATTATTGTCCACTGGATATCAATAAAATTGTAGTTGTCCTCCCCCCTGATCTCCAGTGTGGAAGCGTAGCGCAGTGCCACAAGAACGCGCTGCGCTTCAAAACAAGTCAAATATATATAATATACAAACAAAATGTAGGTTTAGTTAGATGTTAGTACGCCATGCAGATGAATGGCAAGCTGGAGACAACATGGCTACTGCGTACTGGTTGTTATGTGTGGAAGCGCTCTGTCAGAGATGTAACAAAGCATTTGTAGGCAATCTGATGCAAGTGAGGCTGAGGATAGTGAATCACAACATGTCATGTCATATGGGCCAAGCCTCTACAGTGTAGTGTAGGATAAGGGGACTATTAGAGTAGAAGATAGGTGACAACATGAGTGTGTATGTATAAAACACTGTAATCTCACCGGAGCAGTGTCACATGTTTGCTGTCAGTACTCAGTGGAAGAGGCGTGTTATGAGCTATCCTAGGGAAAGTCAGGAGACTGACGGTGTACGCCATGGATACCACCGATGTGACCTGCAAACCTGCCCACAGTGTGTCCGCGCCCGTGCGCGCCAGTAAGCCCGAGTAAGCATGTGTGCGTGCATGTTAGCCCGTGTGCACATCTTGAAGAACGAGTAAGCTAGTGTACGAATGGTGAAGCCCGTGTAATGTTGTGTATGCAAGTGTACGCGTTTGTAAGCATGTATACATGTGTACTACACACATCACACACGTACTGCACACTCAGACACACATGCTGCCAATACTACACACATCAGTGAAATGGCACATGGATGGAGAATACATCATCAAAATTAACAGTGCTGTAAACTATGCTACATTGATGGTTATAGCTGCAATGCATCATGCCTGCTGATATACACCTGGAAGTAACACACTTTGTGTTAACAGCATTCTAACATCAATACAGTGGAATAAAGCCACCATGTGCATCAGCACCAGCTTAGTCTGATCCTGCATCAATGTTACACATCACAGGTGGTGGCACAGGTGACATCATATGCACAGGGTGTGGTGTTACATTTCCAGAGCTGTCATTGAGCCATCCAATTTACATGTAGGTGTGTGTGTGTGTGTGTGTGTGTGAGGGACAATGGTTATTGCATGGCCCAATGGTAATGCAATGGGTTTGTGTATGTGATAGCCCTAGCTGTTTGTGGTAAGTGTGTGTGTCTGCATATACACAGGTACAGCATGTGTCAGCCATATACAGGAGGTTGTGGGACAGTCACAGACCGTACCTGCCTGGCTGTAGAGATCGCCATTACTAGCCATGGACACCCCTCCTTGCATCCAACACTAACCCAGTCCTGCACCTGTCAATGTATACACATACAGTCCTGGGATCTGTACCACAACCTGTGGATAAATGTGAGTCTGTAATGTTAACCTGAGTTGCATAGAATTGTCAGTTACTACATACGGATATGAGCCATACTCACCCTCCAAAGTAATAACCACTGCTGATTGTTGCCAAGATGTGCATACGACCATTCAAAGGTGCTGTACTAACATTGTTTCCAATGCCCGTGTAATACCCAGCAACACAATAACCGGTTACTACACAAGTATAACCCACGATCACTACAGCACACAGTATGTGCACTATCACAGAGCCATAGCAGATGTACATACATTCAATGTGATCACGTACAGATAATGCAGCACATTCAAGAGTGATAATCCCAACATACATATCTATATACAATATATATATATATATATATATATATATATATATATATATATATATATATATATATATATATATATATATATATATATATATATATATATATATATCTATAGATACATACATATACACACACACACACACACACAAAACACACGTGGCAGGGTTGGGAGCAGAACACAAATGCAACCACTGTACCACACAACAGCATTATGCAGTTACAGAATGCGCTACCGTGATTAGTAGATCACAGCATTCACACAGGCATATGTCTAGCCTGCAGACAGCAGCATCAAAGGCAAAGACGCCGCACGGATGTTATGGAGAGTGAATACTGTAAAAGCAATGTACTGTTGTCATGCAGCTGGAAACACACACACACACACACACACACACACACACACACACACACTTGGCAGGGCTGGGAGTCGAACATACACCTAACTACCCTATCACACTACAGCATGATGCATTTACAGAACGCACTACCGAGATTACTAAACACAGCAGTCCCAGAGGCATACTTCTAGGTGCGTGTCATCATCCTCAAAGGCAAAGATGTTGGTAGGAAATATCTGTGGTGTGAGGCGTCTAAAAGCATGTCTGAGTCCCCAGGCGGACGGGAGCAGGCGCACACATACACACACACACACACACACACACACACACACACACACACACACACACACACACACACACTTGGCAGGGCCGGGAGTCAAACATACACCTAACTACCCTATCACACTACAGCATGATGCATTTACAGAACGCGCTACTGAGATTACTAAACACAGCAGTCCCAGAGGCATACTTCTAGGTGCGTGTCATCATCCGCAAAGGCAAAGCCGTCAGTAGGAAATATCTGTGGTGTGAGGCGTCTAAAAGCATGACTGAGTCCCCAGGTGGATGGGAGCATGCGCACACACACACACACACACACACACACACACACACACACACACACACACACACACACACACACACACTTGGCAGGGCTGGGAGTCGAACATACACCTAACTACCCTATCACACTACAGCATGACGCATTTACAGAATGTGCTACCGAGATTACTAAACACAGCAGTCCCAGAGGCATACTTCTAGGCGCGTGTCATCATCCACAAAGACAAGGACGCCGACAGAGATTGTATAGAGAGTGATCAGTCTGAAAGCATACAGACATATTACTGTTCCAAGGTAGACGTAGACAAACACACGGCAGTGGTGTGATTGGGGCAACTTAAGATTTACGGAGCACTACAACAACAATATATAGACACGGGATGCACCACAGACAGTACACCCTTCAAGATAGTCGACCAGTGTGCACTCGGTAGGCATCCATCGTGACATTGAAAATGGACATCTGTTACCTGGATGACCACCATGGCTATACAGGATCTCAACGGCCATGCTCATGCACAGAGGGACATCACCAACACAAGGTGTCACTGGCCATGGCCACACGCTTAGTAATACACGTCCGTTTGGACTGTACTGTGTGTCGATCTACACAACGGCGTATTGGGCATGCTCACACACTTAGCAGTTGCAAAGGGCCGTCTTGCATGCAGACAGAGTCTCAACATGCAAGGGCTCAGTTTGGACTGTCCTGTGTGTCCATCTACACAACAGCGTACTGGGCATGCTCACACACTTAGCAGTTGCAAAGGGCCGTCTTGCATGCAGATGGAGTCTAAACACGGAAGGGCACAGTAAGGTAGAACTGTCCCCATGCACAGGGTGGGCCATCCTGCATGCAGACGGAGTCTAAACACGGAAGGGCACAGTAAGGTATAACTGTCCCCATGCACAGGGTGGTCACACACATGCAGTGACCTGTACACACTCAGCTGCCATCACAGCTGTCACAGGTGCAGATCACAGATGTACACACCGCAGTCTACACTGTAGCCCTCAAGACATCACCATGTCATTGCTGCAGCAATACACAGCCATACATTACCACAACACCGTGTGACACATGACCAGTGGACTGTACAGAGGTCTACAGCAACTGTGCAGAGTACACATGTACCGACAGGGTTCCAACAGGTGTTATGCATTGCAATGATACTACTATACATGACCAGGTCAGCTCAAGACATACCAGGGGCCCTGGGTCTTACACAGCTGTGACAGATGAGTGTTGCTGTACACCAACGAACACACGTTTGGATATGTTATACATGTGATTGTAGTGGATGTGTGCATGGACCACACACACAGCACATATGTACATAGCTTAGCCTTTGCTGTCCCCCATGCAGAACAGTGGCCTAAGCAATCATACGCATGCAAATGGAAGGTGGGTCCATGTCTGTTGAATGCTCACAGTACAGGAGGTAGCAATGTTGACTGAGGACACATTCCCCTGTAGTAGTCACCCATGACACCCGTGATGATATACCACAGTCCATGTGTTATGTATGTCAACACACATGTCTACCAATAGCAATGCATACAAACATGGCTACAGGAGACACATGTAGGACCAACACACATGTACAATCTGTACTGTGCATACAGCAACCATGCATGTGCAGTGGCCGATGTCTGTAACACAGCTGCACCTAACTACATGCAGTCGCAATGCAGCCCCATCATTGACACCTGTATATGGTGACATACAGACAGTACGGTTGGTTATACATCACGTATGGAGGGATGTGTGTACATAAAGTGGTGATCCACCTGTGTAGATGTATGTGTGCCAGGGATGGCTCACAGGTGTGTCACACGCCATCCTACCATGCCATGTGCAAACAGTACACTATGTCACTGTTACTTGATGGTGATGACATAACGCATACACAGCGGTCAGGTGTTACCAACTGCATCTCACATGACACCTGTAACACATCCTCCCATGTGCATATAGCAGCACAATTGCCAGACATAGCATTGGTACACATAATGCGGACAATACCGCTGCATGTCTATCAAACGTCACATCATATGGCAGGTGTATCATTGCCAGCACTGCCATGTGTGTTCGCTTGTGTGACCACATATGCCACATATGGTGGGGATTACGTCCCAGTTGTTACACATCCCTGTATACCATTGTAGAGATCTGTACATACTGCAGTGTGGAAAGCATGACGTCGGCAGGTGTGGTGCATCACACACATCGTCTATCCATATACACATTTCTGGTCACCACAGTGTGTGTGTGTGTATGTATGTATGTATGTATGTATGGCTGTCTGGTGCTTGGTGTGAGGGTGTATGCTACCATACAGTGAAAACAGGATCACTAACCCCTCATGGTGACTAACCCCTCATGGTGATGCATTCTACTACCGTGTTGATGCCATCAATCCCAGCTGTACTGGCTACCTGTGCATGTTCCTTCTCTGTGCCACGTCGTGTGGGTGCAAAGTACTGCGAGGGTGATGACCACATAGGCAAGGGTCCTCACCTCAACACTATGGGGTGTGCATTATAGTGCTGTAGACCCCGTGAATGTGGCCATGTTCCTGTAATGTGACAGGGTATTACTGCTACACAGTGTGGCCTCATGCTATCAAGTGGCCTCTAACATCATCATTGGCCAGACCGCTGTGTACAACCCCTATACCATGTCAACATACCTGTAATGTTTCCTGGTATGTATGTCACGTCTCTGTCTGCTGTAGCCTGTTCAACTGACCACATGCTTCAGGTGCAGTATATGTGTGGACATCTGTGTCATGTTCGACTTTCCAACAGTCAGGTTGAGGATACGTTTAGCATGCTGATATTGCCATATGTGCCTGTGAGTACTCCACAGTTACACATGGGGGACTGCAAACACTGCTACCTGTAGGCACATGCCAGTACACCATAGGAGGGAACCAGGGCATCATTACCAACATGCTGTTACTGTTGTAACCAAGACACATACTGTGAACATATCACAATGCATGCTGCACCTGGACTACATGGTATGACTGGTGCATGTCGACAGTACACCACCGATGTCACATACACATCTCTCAGTATTCACACACAACCAATGCAACATACACATCCCTCAATATGCATACACAAGTAATGTTAGATACACCTCTCACTATTCTGTTCACCCTGTGCATCAGACCATTTGAGCATATCCCTGCAGCGATGGTGTGGATGACAGGGATGTGGCACAGGCTTCATCATATGCACAGGGTGATACTGTTTGCCAGGGGCATAAGCTGTACCAATGGATGACATCATGTGTGTGGGTAAGGGCCGGTGATTTGATTGGACATGTCTGTTCCGTATGCATGTGGGTGTTGTGGAGCCCTACAGTTGTGTTTGCTGTGTGCGTGTATGTGTGCACACAGTTCTGTCATTTGTGAGGCCTACACAAGGGTATTATTGACAGCTCCAGATTGTACAGACCAGGTTGTACAGCTTACTGTGACCGGCCACGGCCACGTGTCCTGTGCCTGCCAGGGGTTGCACGGGCACTACCAGGCGGAGGTACAGAATGGCTGCTGTCTGATGACACATGGCCACTGGAACTGTATCCCCACCGGGAATGTCCAGGGCCACATCCACGTGGCCTGCTGTGTCCTGGTGTGGACAGCGCAGCACCAGATGCACTGCTACTGCTACCGGCACTATGGGAGCGGCCATGTGAGGTGGCATGCTCACGTTGACCTGCACTAGGTGGTGTAGCTGGCCTACGTCCACGTGGCCTATGCCTCACCCCTACCAGATGTTCCAGCACAGACAGCTCATGCTCGTGGATTGCCATGCCACAGTCAAGGATTCTGACCATGTCACCCAATCGCCTGTCCAGAACATCAGCAATCTGCTGTTGAGCACCTGCCAATGCCTGGATGTTGTTGTTTAGGGTACTGATAGCAACGCTCTGCAGCCTCTGCCCTTCTCTGTTCTGTCGTTCGGCATGTGCCTGTGCCGCCATTACAGTCTGGAACATGCGTCTGGTGATTCCACCTGCTGCGCTATGTCCTGCAGGTGCATGTCTGCCAGAGGTCCTCCTACGAGCAGCACCAGCCACATGCCTGTGTGGCACATCTGCAGTCAGTACACTGCCACCATGGTGTGGAGACACACCTTCTGTAGCCACCATACGTTCCTGTTCAACGCTAACAGATGCTGACTGTCCTTCCTCTATGGCCACTGTTGATGCGGTATGTGTTGGCAGCTGAACTGTGTGCGGGGAAGAGGGAGACATAGCTGGAATGGCAACCGTTGGCACAGATTCAGCCCCTGACATCCCTGCCTGTACCTCATGCATATGTTCATCACTGCTAGCATCTGTGGGGACACTATCACATGGACCGCAGGAGGGTAACGCACCTACATCACCTGTGAATGCAAAGAAAGACTCTAAATTACAATAGACATACACACTGACACACACACACACACACACACACACACACACACACACACACACACACACACACACACACACACACACACAATGACACATACACACACACTGACACACACACACACACACACACACACACACACACACACACACAAATGCACTGACACACACACACACACACACACACACACACACACACACTGACACACCATGCATGTGATATGACAGATGGCATACAGCATGCTTGTGATACAGCTGACAGCATGCAGCTCAGACATCAATAGTGTTTGTAAGCATACCCCCTGGAATGCACACTACAGCAGGCAGGTGTCATATCATTATCCATGCAATTCACACGATCATGGTAGTATGCATGCATCCCCGTGATACACCATGTGGACCAGAACAGGATAACAGTACACATGGCTGATGTGACCTTGACATGTAATCTGCTGACGTGTGCATTAACATGCATGCATGCCTGACACAATTGTGTCCTGACACATGTACAGCGTCGTACTGGGTATCACATTGCGGTGTTGTCCATATGCCCTACAGATAGAATGCATGTTGAGCAAATGTGCATGGGCATGGTAGGGGACTGTGAGCCATCTACATTGCTGTACAGTGTGAAGTACAGACACTGTGCCATTGCATGGCATCATGAGGCATCTATATTGCTAAACAGTGCATATGTATGCATTGCATATCCAGAACTGCATGCATATCCATGACATACCTGTGGATTCTGACCCATGATGCTGAGATGTATACACACCAAACCATGCTGTGTCATGTGACAGGTCACTGGAGGACATACAGATGACACCCCTGCACGATGACTACAGAGTGTTAGCTGCCTGGCAACCATGTCCACACATAGCGGACCTGTCACCTCACCATTTCATACATGACATTGATGTACCACGCACACAAGGTGCACAGCTAACAGTGATGTCCTACAGTAGCAAGGGAAAAGTACAGTATCTGTGGCCTGGTGTCATTGTCAGTGGAATCTGTAAAGGTGACTACCATCATGCTATGACACAGACATCATGTTCAACACATCTTATGAGGTAGACATCACTGACACCTCCACTAGCTGTGCACAGGCATTTAATATGTGCAGCGTACCACATCACCTGTACAATCGGTCTAGTACCGCTGTAATTGGACCATGTGTGGACAAAGTGGGACAGGGTGTATCCACATCCCATCTGCTGTGTGGCGACATGTCTCCAGCCATCCCCCATGGCCATGTGTGCACATGTGTTGCTCATGTATGTGATGGCCATCTATAACACATGTCTGTGTTGTCCCATATGACATACACCCATAGATGTTGGATATGTCACCATCCACAGGGCTATGCAGACAACAGGTGTATGTGTGGTATGTGGGGTATGGGTTATGGGAAATTGTAACAATATTACAACCAAAACGCTACATGTCTGAGACATGTCAGATGGAACATCACAATGTGTGAACCCATTGCAGGGGCATATAACACAATGGTGACGCCTGTGGTCTGCCCATATTACTGCTCACTGTGCGGTACTGGTTTGTGTACCACATGTTTTGTTCCACTGTATAGTACATATGCCTCCATTGTAGAACACCTCCACCATTGTATGCACAGCTGGACACACATGTAATAATGACAAATACTGTAGTTTCATGTCTGTGTGTCATTTCTTTTGTATATATTGCACATGGGTGGCCTGTGTGGATGATGGGTGATGCGACCTGTATATCCATGTATTAATAAGCCACATGGTGAATAGATCTATGCTTTGACATGCCTGATACCGATTTATAATAACATATTTATATGTATGCTAGAGGGTTGACAGTTGGATTTGATGTTATTGTCCTGTTTTTATTAACTTTAATATAAATATTTCAATAATATAAACATTTCATCATTACAGATTTTTAGCTACAAGAAATTCACGTGGAGAATATGGTTTAGTTAATTGTACTATGATATTTTTAAAACAATCATGTACTTGGTTATTATTGCGTTGTAGTAATCAAGTGTTAAATTTAATTAATTATTTCAATTGTTTTTAATCAGTTGCTTGTTATGTATAAAAAGCAGTGCTGTGTGTTTGGTATTGTATATGTCTGAAGAAGGTGGAGGAATATCCTTAACCGAAAGCGCTAACATTAAACAGTCCATGCTGTAGCTGCTTTGTCTGTTTCCGCTAATTTCAGTTATTTTAGTTTCTTACTTTGTGTGGTTTACATGCCTGATACCGATGACAGTCTCACCTGCAATGGACTCTTGCCTGTGCGGCACGCCAGGGGTACCTGTATAGGGTAACACAGCAGTATGATCATTATCCATGACTGTATGACAGCCACAGGGTGCACAGTGCAAGTTAACACATTCACCTGTACAATAGCATATAGTAAGCACATGCGTGCATACCATACCTCTCAACCTCTTAGAACAATAAATGTGGACAAAGCCTACTATGATGGGGGACAAATAGGGACAACTGTGACATATTGCTCTTACAAACTTAGAAATGTGCTAGACTAATAGGTTTGCATGCACATGGTTTTTACACGGAATGTGCAGTCAAACACATATGTATGTCATCATTTAATGACTCCATTCCTCAGCTATTTGCCAGAAAGGGACAGATATTAAGGGGAATACACTGACAATATGAGGCAGACATCTGGACATCCTGCAAATACCCGTACAGTTCAGAGGTATGGTGCATACACAGCGTAGCATAATGTAGCATGAAGTATGTGTGTCTACATACCTTGCATATGTTGTTACATTACATGATGTACACTGACACATGCACGTACGTGGGATATACTGGCCATATGTTCAGTACTGACTTACCAGGCAACTCCAGGCTCATTGGTTGGGAGACATCCACCTTCACGATGGCAGCTAGTGTTTGTGGGAGCTGTTCCGAGGGTGTCCCAGACTGGCCAGTAGCTCCTCTGTGTGTGTGAGTGGAGGCTGGGTTGGTGGCCTACCACCTGTTCCACCTTGTTCCCTGGCGATTGCAGTGGCATGCTGTTTTGCATGATGTATCAAGTCTGTGCAGTGTCTGCGCACCTGCTGGTAGGTGTGGTTGTGGCCACCCACTTCGTTGACCCTCCTGCGAAGATCCTGTCACAGGTCATCCCGCTGCTGTGCATGATGTGGCACATGGCTAAATAACACCTCCTAGTTCTCATGGAGGTACAGGATTACGACATCATCCCTCCTGTTGGCTGTACTAATAGGTTTGCATGCACATGGTTTTTACACGGAATGTGCAGTCAAACACATATGTATGTCATCATTTAATGACTCCATTCCTCAGCTATTTGCCAGAAAGGGACAGATATTAAGGGGAATACACTGACAATATGAGGCAGACATCTGGACATCCTGCAAATACCTGTACAGTTCAGAGGTATGGTGCATACACAGCGTAGCATAATGTAGCATGAAGTATGTGTGTCTACATACCTTGCATATGTTGTTACATTACATGATGTACACTGACACATGCACGTACGTGGGATATACTGGCCATATGTTCAGTACTGACTTACCAGGCAACTCCAGGCTCATTGGTTGGGAGACATCCACCTCCGCGATGGCAGCTAGTGTTTGTGGGAGCTGTTCCGAGGGTGTCCCAGACTGGCCAGTAGCTCCTCTGTGTGTGTGAGTGGAGGCTGGGTTGGTGGCCTACCACCTGTTCCACCTTGTTCCCTGGCGATTGCAGTGGCACGCTGTTTTGCATGATGTATCAAGTCTGTGCAGTGTCTGCGCACCTGCTGGTAGGTGTGGTTGTGGCCACCCACTTCGTTGACCCTCCTGCGAAGATCCTGTCACAGGTCGTCCCGCTGCTGTGCATGCTGTGGCACATGGCTAAATAACACCTCCTAGTTCTCATGGAGGTACGGGATTACGACATCATCCCTCCTGTTGGCTGTATGCTGGTAGGCGTGTATGAGGCATTATCTGTAAGACATGATGAAGGTCACATTTACAGACATGTACAGTGGTACTGCTGCACATACATTTCTAGTACATCTGCAGAGTTATCTTTGCAAATCAACATGACACTAACATGACTGGCATGTATGTGTCACACACATGTAACACCCATTATGCATTGGATATCATCCCCATATATGTGTCACCTCATTAGTGTTCCTACTGCATATGATGTCTGTCTTCACGTGGGCATGTCTGTTTGCCTGCACTGGTGTTCTTACCTATCTGCACATGCCTGATGTATCCACGGTAATGCTGTTGACCTTGATGCTGTGTGTATGTCACATATCAACACAGACACAGCCTTACTGGACTTGGGAGTGACAATGCACCAAGTATGCATGGAAACCTGTACATGCATCTGTTTTGCCATAGACATCTGCACTGCACTGCACAGCTGTTCAACATCCTGCCACGGATCGCCTGTGTTGCACATGTGATAGACATGGGACAATGGCTAGTTGGACGTCATTCGCAGGTAAGGTTATCAGCTATAGCATGTACGGGCTGGGTTTACTAGCTGTATCTGACACCCATTACGCCACCGCGAGGGGCATCAGTGACACATTACTGATCCAGATAGTTAATACTACATCTACCATACAGCCATCACACCATGTATGACAGGAATGATATGTGCAGCTATGTGGACAGGGCTGCATGGTATGGCAGGAGTATGTGACAGGTATGGCACAGGGATCTGTCCAGCATGTGGCCATCCTAGTTGTAGGACGGTGGTTGTCCATGACGTATGTCTTTCAGATCAGGCTATGGACATGTAGCATGTCTAACAGCATAGTGTGGCATATGTCTGTATGCAAGGTGGATAGCATGCTGCATACTGGAGGTGAGTATTGTGGAGGCTGGTATCAACCATCTACGCATGGGCCCTACCCCTGGAGGGTGATATGTGTTGCAATATAGGTCACACAGGTGCTGTGTATGCCTGTCCAATGATCTCCGTGCTCATGGATACCACCCTGTCGTGTCATGGGTACCTTGGATGACTACCTAAAGGGCCAGGGAGATGTCTCCAGCTCAGGGAGGTGTACTGCACAACACCATCCCTAACACAGTGTCCATAATGTGGACCACAGCCTAGGTGTTACTTAATGGGTACAGGGGTATTCCCCTAGTGGTGTCATTGCTGATATCATCCACCTGAATGTGCACATATGTCACACACCTCACACACACAGCCCATTCTGTATGTTGTTCTCAACACTGTGACAACTATTGGCCATAGGTCATGGCCATTCACATCCTCACATACACAGATGGCTGACGTTTGTCTGTGTGGTATGGGCTACAATGCTGGTGGGGTACAACACATTAACCCTGGTTTACTGTAGCTGACACCGTGTGATATGCACATGTCACTCTAGCACCTTTAGTAGTTGTGAGTCTGTCAACAGGCCACTAGTAGAACACTCCTGTGACATACAAAGGCATTTGTAGTCAAAGATCCGTACAGTCTTGTACATCTGTACTGCTAACATCTACATTGATAATGGTTCATGGACTTGCAGACCATACCCGGCAGTGTTCTGATGCGGTGCCACCAATCATGACTGTCGTCAACACTTGTCGGTTGATATTATCCAACACCCTATCTGTAATATATGGGCATGCTCAGCACTTGTTCAGAGCTTCTTGGCACATTATGAGCTACTGCTTTGTTTAGCACCCATTTCACACCAGTCCTCACAGGTACACTGTCTGTCCATACATTTCCAGCTTGCTTACAGTACAACAGCTGTCGTACACACATCACTCACATATCTCATGAGACATGGTGGTTTATACGGTGTGTCCACCTGGCACGTGCCACTTATATACAGGCATGTCCAACTGGCACATACCAGTGCTCTTGCCTGTCACTATGATGACTATGTTGTACATGTGGCAATAGAGCTATTCTCTTGTACACAGTCAATGCACACCTCCCAACATACAACAGTATAGCCTGTGGGGGATGCACATATGCAGCCCTGCTGGGGGTTATACTGTCACCAACCCTGACTGCACCTGACAGTCATGTGGGGATGTGCAACATTGGCAACACACCCCACTCATCACATTGTCCCACATGATCCCCACCACAGGCCACACATACGGAGACACCTTGTACAGTACCCCTCCATACTCCAGTGTTGTAGCCCTGATGGTGTGGTCCAAGCCCTGGGGAGCATTTTGCGGTCATCCGGACCTGTTACCACTGTACAACGAGCGACTGTGTCACTCTCAACAGTTGTCCATGCTTCTGCTGTCATTCCACAGGCATCTAGTATACGTCCACTTTGACAGAGTTGGTCAAACAACATGATGCTGTGGCACAGTTGACCTGCACCTGTCAGCCCTGGGAGTACGGATCACATGTTGGACTCTTGCTGCTTTTATACTGCCTGTCTTGCACAGTGTCCAATAACAGTAACCACCAGAATGGGAACTGGCTAGCAAAACATGTGGTCATGTCACACAATGCTTGACATCATCCTCTGTGATGCACGCAGGCAAGGCACACCTGATACTGCACCACTTCAGTATCTCTGCAGTGACTGGGACCTGCCTCTTGGCTCACACCTGATACTGCACCACTTCGATATCTCTGCAGTGACTGGGACCTGCCTCTTGGCTCTGCAGAGCACACCTGCAATGACTAGTTATAGACAGACCGTACCTCTCAGACACGTAACTGGACTGGCACACCCACGGCTGAGGTGTCCTCATATTCCACTATGTTGTACACACATCCTGGCTGGTTACTTAGCACAATGCATCACAGGTGCTCCACGTGCAAATAACTGTGTCCGGAATTGCTATGCACAGTATTACCAGCTGTGGATTCAACATACCCCACGGTTACCAGACCTCATTTCATGGTGTACTGGACAGTTGGGATCATACTGCTGCTAGTGATGTGAGACTGACAGTAACCCACACTTAACTGTGATAGCCGCACATGTACCGACACATTAGGCTTACGCTGTGCGTGTGTCATAACCTCCACTTGGCTGGTTAAACCCATACACACCACCTCCAAGACCAACAGTATCCTTGACATGGACACTACCAACATGTGACTGGTGTTCCACACCTGGGGTTATCCCCTCATTGGTGGAATCCGAACATATGCTACTCACCCTTGTTAGCCACATACCGGCACCACACACTTCACGGCATACACAGTAGATGAGTACTACAACACCTACTACAGATGCCATATGACAGTGGTAGTTGATGTCATGACACACGTGCAGGTGGACAATGCACATACAAACACTGAGACATACCCCAGTGCACTTCATTAGCATGTACACAACAATATGGATCATGCTATTCCACACAGAGCCATGATGGTACACACCAGATAACAGATGACACTCTGGGGGTGCGGTTCCATGGACATACTTTACAACAACAGGTGGGGGCTGTTGCACAGTGGTGTACATTCCCATGGGTGGGGTAACTCACTGGTCAGCCTTGGTAGGGCCACGGGATCCCTCATCACATACTCCATAACTAGCTACTACTGTGACACATTCCGAGATGTACCACAAGGCATTATGGTGGTATGTCAGTAGTCGTATGCAATACCCACATATACTCACACATACAACTGTCACTTGACAGTAACAGGTGATGTTGGCAACATGCTGTCTGATGACTTCAATGCTAACATTACACCCTCTCACTCCCTACGGGGCCACATTCCTTGCAGGAACATTGCGGTGTACCTGCAGTCACACCTACACAGTACTGACCTGCACTCTATATGTCCTAGGACACTGGCCCCTTGTCACCCTACAAAATCCCAGGCTGTGATGTCCACAGACCTCTGAACGACATGTCTCCCCACTGGGACACCATATTCAGTAATAGCCTTGTACCAGACATTGTGGCCCCTGACTGGCACACAGCAACAATTACACTCCACACAGGTGGCGCCACAATGCACGACTGGGACTATTGCCCTACACACCTCACTGGACTGCTCTGCATGGCTATAGGGCACATCATCATGGACATCATTCGCTGAGTCTTTGTTGTGCTCTGGTCCTTTGATGCCAGCTGGGTTGGTCTTATTGGGACCACAGCATGCCTCCTACACCTGTTGAACACCTTCCATACAGTCGCCAGAGTAGTTGATGATGACATGGGGGTCCACACAGCCTACATTGTCCTCTCGCTGCCTTTCAGCAGCAGTCTCCATTCTGGTATTGACAATATACACATCCACCTGCACATCACAACATATGTCTCAGGATATTATGCAAAGTGGCTAATGGATGGGACACACACACACTGAGGGTGGTATACCATATCACATACTGCATTACATTTACACTTGGCATACCACAGTCCTCAGTCATGGGGCCCTCATGTTCGGTATATGCTTCCCTGAGTTGCAGGCTACCACTGAGGGGACTTCCCTGCCTAGCTTTACAGACCACTGCATACCAAGCGCCATTGTTGATCCACCAGCTGATACAGACCCCATCCATACAGGTGTCACTGTGACGGATACCTGATATGAACATCATGGCATCAACCTGCATGACACTTGGCATGAACATCACCTTTGCAGTACACCATCCACCCACGGGTTATCACATAGGTGTTAGTCCCCTACATACATGTCACATTGTACGTGTTTGTAAAACACATGTATGTCACACACACTCCTGTGATTACCACATTGCCACTGTGGTGTGGATATCCTTTTATGTGTCCACACTTGTCTGTACTGGGTGTGTAGCTGGTACACAGGCACCCATTGTACCTCTGAACACTAGACTTATACACACATCCATGGGTACAACACCCCGCTTAGGGTGTACCTTACACAACAGCTTTACATAACTCAACATTAAAACACCATGAAGTTTATTGAACTACAACAGTTAAAATTTGCGGCTGATGTACAGACACCACGTCTGTACACATTTGCGGACTACATACTCAGGGGTGACCTCTGCTGCAAAGACAGGGCCCATGTCTGCAAATATGCTAATGGATATACTCTGCATACACGACATAAACAATAGCCACTATGAGCATGATGCTCATGGATATGTGCACACACGCGACAGTGTGTGGCATGTGCTTGGGGGTTGCATTCCCAGACTGGACACTCACCATGCTTTGGGACAAGATTCCTATGTACATCATGCATGGACAGTCAGTAGCAGTGTTCATGTGATACCTCACTTGGTGGATGGTGGACACATGTACGCCAGGGATCACTGCAGTGGCTGTACTGTGCAGAGATGCAGGTTACACCTGGCTCTTCTGTTCACAGGACACTACCCTAGAGAGGTGCCACTGGTGTGCGCACTGTAGTTGTTGTTACACATAGACTTGCCAGACTGCATGGTACCCCACTATGAACCAGTGGAGCTATTACATGTCCTTTGTGCATGGTTACTGGAATAGCCCTTCTATTTAGATTAGCTTTCACACTATTACAATGTCCCGTGACTACAGGCCATATGTATCCTGTTATTGTACACGCCAATCATGTTCTTGTTTGTCTGTCACATCTCTTCTGCTATTCTAGTATGGGAGTAATGTTTGCATCCTTTGCAAATGCACAGAGTGGATTACATTATTTATTTCATCATAACTGTTTATACATAAATTAATTACATATTACTCACATCACTATACGATACCTTTGGTATGCATCATATGCCTGTTCTCATGTGTAGCATATCTGACATATCAATCTACTGTACTATACATTACACATGTTTTACATGGTATCCCATAATTCAAAGCATACTTGCACAGAGGGACCACCTTAGACATGTCATTGACGTTATATGTCTATACACATGCATACTGTTACAGTATATCCACATATACTATCCCCTGCTATGGCACGTACTTATTGGACATACTCTGCCACTGACGGCGGGTCGTATGACATTGTTCTGTTTAAAGCCATCATGTTGCATCCCTTGTGGTGTCTGTGCTGTTTACCTTGTGGCCCACTGCTGGACGCACAACTTCTACAAGCGTTAGTACGATCAGAAAGACATCACTACATAAATACCATTTCCCACTTTATGCATGGTGGACACTTTTAATTACTGCAAACCAGGCTATGCATACACTGACATAACTTAATACAGAACATACTATACATACAGTTAGTGTTCTACATACCTTGATATCGTTCCAGTATTTCGTCTCTATCTCGCTCTTCTGTATCACTCTTTAAACTGTTTTATGGTATGAGCATACAGTTTGCATATCTGGCAAGTCATCCTTATATACGTCGATACCTGCAACATTTGGTTTACTGCCGCCAATTGGTGTTCCGGTGTGACTAATTACATGCACTTCAGCTGTGCAGCTACTCCATTCGCCAATTATGCGGCAACAGTGGGGTATAATTGAATTCTCCACTTGGGCATTGGCCATTTACCCTGCCTTCGGGGAGACGGCCTGTATTGTGTTTTGTTGTGTGTAATTGCAACTGCTATGTGTAGAGCCGAGTGTATTTTGGAGTCATGTCCCCCGTGGATTGTGTGTGATGGCTTGAGTATGTGGTTCTATCTGTGACTGCACCTGTCATCCCACCCGTCTGATAACGGACTATTGCAAACACCTGTAACATCGCCCTTTGTTCCGTTATACGACGGATACAATTTTGCATGACACCTTTAAATGTGTCTGTCACAAGGTATGCTAACGGTTCAGCAGATGTAATTGATTAACTGGACGTTTGTGTTGTGATTATGGTCTGTATTGTTATTGTTTCCACTTGACGGTGTAAAAATCTGACTCTAGGTGATTCAGTCATGTTGACTGTCACCAAAAAAAAAATGGGCATGGGTAGTTACCGGTGATAAGTGGGTTGAGGACCCGGTCTACTTTCTGACCCACGCCAGGGACCCATGCTAACGGTGGGAGGGGTATATGTGCCCCTATTGGCCAGTGTGTGCCCGCCATAAAAAAGCCCAGCAGCCCTGGGTCAATAGGCTACTGGCTGGCTGGTGTCTAGTTGCCCAGCCTGGGTTACCTGGGATAGCTCTGTTGAGTGAAAGCTGGACATAAAACCAACCAACCTGCCAAACATGAACTGAGAATTGCTACACTTAATGTAGGTTCACTGACAGGACGCAGCTTAGAAGTGGATGAAATGATGATATGGAGGAGGCTAGACATCCTATGTATCCAAGAGACGAGATGGAAGGGCAGTGCAACAAAGCCACTTGGCTTGGGATCCAGACTCTACTACTCAGGTGGTGGACAGGCTAGAAATGGTGTAGGAATTGTAGTGAGACAGAGGCTTCAGAAGTCAGTGAGGGATATCATCAGAATTAATGACAGACTCATGGCAATCAGACTCCAGTGTAATGATAGGACAGTATTCATAATCTCAGCCTTTGCCCCACAGCAGGGTTGTGATAGTGAGGAAAAGAGCACTAAGGAAAATGAAGTCAGGGAAAGCAGCAGGCTCAGATGAGGTCACAGCAGGACCTACTAGATAAAGCAGGACAACATGAATTGGTGTTGATAATGGGTGACTTAAATGCACATATCGGGACAGACAGAACAGGATATGAGGACTGCCTGGGTCCACATGGGTGGAGCAATAGGAATAAAGAAGGAGAAGCCATTCTAGACTTGTCTGGCAAATGGCTTGATAGTAGCCAACACATGGTTCAGAAAGAGAGACAGTCACAAGATCACATACAAGAGTAGCCAACATGCAACTCAGGTAGACTTCCTCCTAGTAAGGAAAAGGCACTGGGGTAGAATCCATGATTGCAAAGTCATCCCCAGTGAAACAGTCGGTTCACAGCATAAACCAGTAGTTGCCACAATCAGCTGCAAGCAGTGGTCAGAGAAGGCTCTAAGGTCAACAGAGACCAGGCTGAAGACCTGGAAGTTGACTGGAGAGAAAGTACAGCAGTTCAAGGAATTACTCAGGGCTCTAGCACCCCAAGAAGAGGATGAAATAGGTGGAGTTGAAGAAGAGTGGTAGCACCTAAAAACAGCATGTGTTAGGACTACAGAAAAGATATGTGGCCGAGCCAGGTATTGAAATAAGGTACATAAGGAAAGCTGCTGGTGGAATGCAGAAGTGCAGGAAGTAATCAAAAGAAAGAAGGAGTGCAGGAAGAAGTGGGAGATTGAAAAGACTGACCAAGCTAGGAAGGACTACTGGTTGGCTAACAAAAAAACTAAGAAAGAAGTTGCAATAGCCAAGAATAGGGCATCAGAGTCACTCTATCAGCTTCTGGAAAGTGACTCAGTAAGGGGCACAAAGAAACTATACCAGGTTGCAAGGCAAAGACAGAAAGATAAAGAAGATAGTCAGACACCCTTCATAAGGGATTCCAGCAACAACCTGCTTACCAGCCCACAGGACGTCAAAGGCAGATGGAAGGAGTATTTCCAGCAGCTTCTGAATGAAGAAAACCCCACAGAAGTGGTACTGCCCCATAAACAGCCTACAATGAGAGTAGAAGAGGAGCCCAGCTTAGAAGCAGTAAGAGCAGCACTAAGGAAAATGAAGTCAGGGAAAGCAGCAGGCTCAGATGAGGTCACAGCAGATATGATAAAGATGCTGGGTGAGCTAGGGGAGAAATGGCTCCTGAGTTTACTAATTGCAGTGTGGAGAGAAAGGCGTATCCCAGATGACTGGAGAATAAGCATACTTGTGCCAGTGTACAAGAACAAAGGGAACATCCACAGCTGTGGACAGTACAGAGGCATCAAACTCCTAACACATTGCATGATAGTGAGAGGGTGATTGATAAACGGATACACAGAACAGTAGAATGTAAGATGGGAGATGAACAGTTCAGATTCAGATCAGGATGCAGCACAATTGACCCGATGTTTGCATTGAGACAGATACTTGAGAAGAAACTAGAGGAGAGAGTCAAACTGGGCTTTCCTAGACTTGGAGAAAGCATATGACAAGGTCCCAAGAAAGCTGATCTGGGCAGTACTGCGGTGGTTTGAAGTCCCAGAAACATTGGTAGACTTAGTACAGGCTATGTACAAGGACCCATTGACCCAAGTACGAACAGTGTTTGGCCTCACTGAGGGGTTCCCAGTGGGAGTGGATGTACACCTGGGTTCAGCTCTGAGCTCACTGTTGTTCATACTGGTAATGGACTACATCAGCAAACAGGTTGGAGGGGTCAGAGCAACAAAGCTGCTGTATGCAGATGATGTGGCAGTAAAGGCAGACTCTGATCTAGAACTTCAGCAAAGGATAGGAGAATGGAATGCAAATCTGAAGGCACATGGGATGAAACTAAGCACAGATAAGACAGTGGTAATGGCAGCAGATTGGGGAAATCAGAAGAAGCTGAGAATAGAGATAGATGGGAAGATAGTGGAACAGGTAAACAGCTTCAAGTATCTGGGAGGTGTGGTTGAGGAGAACGGTAGTCTGAATGAAGAGGTCAAAGCTAGAATCAGAGGGAATGCAGCCAACTGGCGTAGAGTATCAGGTGTAGTCTATGACAGAAGAATGCCAAAGAAGCTGAAAAGTAAGGTGTACAAGACAGTGGTGCGACCAGTACTACTGTATGGTACAGAAACCTGGGCAGTAAAGGCAGAGCAGTTGAAGAAGCTAGAGGTGATGGAAATGAAGTGCCTGAGAAAGGTGGTAGGATGCACACTGCGGGACAGGCGAAGAAATGAGGACATAAGAGCAGAAGCCGAAGTAGCTCCAATTGCATAAAAGATCAAAGAGAACAGATTACGATGGTATGGGCACATGTGTAGAAAAGCAGAAGAAAATCTGGTGAGGGAGATTTGGGACAGACAGGAAGAAGGTAAGAGGAAGCGAGGGCATCCAGCAAAGAGGTGGATGGATTGTGTGAAAGAAGATCTGCGACAGTCAGGCATGAGTGTTGAAGAAGACAGGAGAGTGGCACTGAATCGAGAGAGTTGGCGACAGTTAATACGATACCCCGACCCCATGTAAATGGGAAAAAGGGGGATGATGATGATGATGATTGTTATTGTTTCCAGTGTGGGGGATGTAGGCGGGTGTACTTAGCATATACAGTTTTGTGGGGCTTGCATTTCTACGTAGTCCATATATATGTGTGTGGGCCCCTTCCCTAATTACAGTGCTATCACTTAATAGACTTCTGTTACAGGAATTTACTTTGGGCCGTTGTTAATTGGTTTCTATATGGTATGCAGGTGAGGTTGATACTTCCATACCTCCGGATGTACGGCGATATGTGCAGGGATATTTCTAAATTACCGCTATCACGTGTATGTCTGTCCCAGATATTTGCAGTCATTGCAATGGTGTTGGTGTCAGACCCTCTGTGGCATGGCTTGCCACCTTTTCATATGGCCATAGTTGGACACTTGCGGGTCACACAGTGGTGTTTACAGGCTGACATATGGCCACGGTCAGTACACAGGATAGCACATACTTTTATCCTCATTACATACCAATTGTTCTTGGACCTTGCCTACTTATCGGTTTGCATGTAACATTTCCGTTTCTTACATACAGGCATGAGTATTTCCTGCAATTATTGCATAATATTTGGGACATACTAATGTCCTAAACTCTCGGACAGTTGCCCTTTGTAATGTTTCATGTCAGGACACACCTGCCCAGGGGGAGCTGTCCCTCCCAATGTGGGACAGGTGTTTACCGCATGCCTACGGCTAGCTATACCCGCACCTACCATAATCATCTACCTCCGAGTTGCCACCTACAGACACACGATGTGGACACACACACACACACACACACACACACACACACATACACACACACACACACACACACACACACACACACACACACACACACACACACACACACTTTACAGTCACATGGAAACACACATGGCACCCTCAACACACACATACACAGGCTACATCACTCACAACCACAGTTGTACACGGTACCTACGTGGACCACACCGCCGGCAGAGGTGACTACATGTCCTTACTATCGTCATATTGCTCGCGGTTCTACTGTTCCAGTACTGTGTTCTTTCTGTCTTTCAGCCTCCTGGTTACGCGTGTCGGTGTGTGACATGTTCCATAGTTGGTGGTATCCTATTTATTTGTTCCTCAAAGATGTTTTGAATGTCGTTGACCTATCTATATATTTGCAGATGTCAGTGACCCCTTATATATCGACATATATCACACTATCACCCTTTCTATCTATATATGTGTCTGTACCTGTCACATTACACACCTGGCATAGGTTAAGATTACCTCCCGTCCACTTTGCGAGGGACAGTCTCTCTTTGTGCAGTTGTGTCCTGCGAAGTATTTGTGAACATAGTAAATGTCCTGCGACTTTGGGACAAACATATTCCCTATAGTTTATGTAATAGTTGCATAAAACACTTATTCTGTATATGACCCACCTACACGTTACAGGACATGGAACACATACCTGCGACCATTACTAGAATAAGCTTTTTATCTATGCAAAACACTGAAGTTCTGGTTATCGTACTGGCCGGGTGTATGTGTCGGCCTGCAGACATTTGGCGTATGTCCCACATTGGTCATTTGAAATGTGGCAACCCTACCATACATACATCTTGGCTAGCAAGTGTGTTGGGTGATTGTATACATGATTGCCTGTTCCACTCCTGGCAGTGGTCATTTTACCCTTCAGAGCAGGCACTATTTGTTCAGGGGTGACTAATGCTGGTTTCACCTGTTCTGTACATCATTGACCGTGATCTGCACAGTGGTCGGTGAAGCTTAGCCCTGTTTTGCGCATATCCGTATTGTCGTATTTAAACATCGCTTACCAGCTGTGGGCAATGCTTATTCCCGCTAACGTGTGCTACACATATTCTGATGACCTGCATCCGGAATGCATTACCCGTGCCGTCGGGATTACGTTACATCCCTTGCGGGACGTGGGACCGGGTAAATGCACGACAGTCACTGCATGTACCACTTGGACATCTGGGGGTTGTACACGTATCATGTCATATTGTATGTGAAGTACACTACAGCAGTTACTGCACACTACACTCACATGGATAACTCCATTAGTTTACAAATTGATGAGTCCAGTTAATGGTATGTCTATGTGATGTTTACTGGCTGTACTCTGGCATTGGGTATGTATATCATAATTAGCTACACCCGATAATGTGCTACACCTTCATACGACCATGGATGCAGCATGCTCGGGTGACGAATGCCTGTCAAGGGTACATCCCCTGCCTTGACACAACATCCATGATTACATTTTGTGGAGCCCCTCAATAACGCAGCGGGGAATCCGTGATGAGTGTGTGTAGGACAGTGCTTACACACGTGCTCCCGTGATTGCCTCTGCTCCAGTAAGCGACAGTTGCTTACTAGATGTTGTGGCGATGGGAGTCACTGTTTACCCCGTTTGGTGTTTTGCCTCTGACAATCGGGCGTGTACCTACCGATGTACCTGAGAACCTATACACACAGCACCGACAGATGCTGATAGGCGCATCTACTGTTCAGGTGTTGACATTTCTGTGTTCCAATGGCTGTTGCGTGTACAATGTTTGAGGGCTGCCTATTTAGGATTCCACAGTGGGCCATCTATACATCACAATTTACAGGTGGTCGTGTTTGTGTGCCATCCATTTTACTGTGTGTGCAGGTGGAGAGAGGTGTCGGTCCGTGGGAGCCTACACTGTCAAGGTATGTGCTATACGTTCCCTCTTTGCCAAGTCATAGGCATATTGGGCATGCCTTCGTCTGCCTACTGGGGCTGGCACAGTGTGCCCGTGGTCTGGATCCCTCTGTGCCTGTGTTGGCCTTGGGAATTGCGGTGGGCTGTGAGGCCCTCCCCCATTTTGACACTGCTGCAGCTGTTTCCGCAGGATCATATTATGTACCATGGCACATACTATGAAGATGTGGGCACATGTGCCTGGAGAGTACTGCAAGGCTCCACCAGATGTGTCCAAGCACCGGAACTGTGATTTCAGCATCCCGAACACACGCTCTATGATGATTCTGGTTTGTGCATGTGCCTCATTCTGGCGTTCTTGCATTGGTGTGTGTGCATTTCTGATGGGGGTCATCATCCACGGCTCCAGTGCATAGCCAGCATCCCCCACAAGGTGGCCTTGTGGGATGTCCCCCCTGACAAATACCTGATACAGCTGTGAGGCATGCCAAATATGGGAGCTGTGGTAGCTTCCAGGGCTGCCAGCACACACATCCATGATAATGCCGTGGGCATTGCACACGACCTGGCAGTTGATGGAGTGGAATACCTTGCAGTTTATGTAGTGCCTACCATACTCACTGGGTGGTGACTTGATTTGTATGTGCGTGAAGTCTATCACACCCAGTACCTCCGGGTAGTGCGCCACACGGTGGAAGTGACGCATATTGCTGGCCAACTCCTCCTGAGTTTGGGGGAAGTATATATGCTCATTGGCATGTGCTAACATGGCATCCAGGAACTGGTGTAGTACCCTGGATGCCGATGCCTGTGAGATCCTCATTATATCTTCAGTTGGCCTTTGAAAGGTACCTGTGGTTAGTATTCGCAAGGTTACACATACCTTCGTGTCTACTGGGATGGGTTCCCCTCTGTTGTTTCTGGTTCTCAGGCGTGGCCGGCACAGCTCTACTATTTGCTGTAAGATGTCCCTGTCCACCCTGTAATGCTCTACTATCTCCAGATCATGTAGCCCCTGGTAGGTTACCCTTGGTCTGAACACTCTTCTCCTCCTCCGAGGCCTACGGTGGCTATCGGCGTCATCCTCCATAACATCGTCGGTCTGTAACACATGCTGATGAATCACAGCTATGGCAGCTCCCAACATGTACATTTTAAAAGTTCCCCATCTGTTTACACCTATGGTGCAGTGTTTGGGAATACACAGGTGTGTGTTGGGTGCTTTCACACTTTATACTGTTTTGCTGTGAACACTGATGATGTCATAGGGTGTGTATGTACGATCGTGGCTACAGGGTATCTTCTGTGTTTTATTAATGGAACCACTATTGTGCTGCCTTTGGTATTGCATTACATTTGGATGCCGTGAATTACCTCCTGCCCTTCCATTTACATTTGTGCATGTTACACCTACCATTTGCTGGCATGCATCCAGCAGCCTGCTTTCATTTGTACTTTTCTAGACCTGGCTTATCTTGCGTAATGTGTGCTATTGCTGGTCTACTGTGGGTTTGCTTTGCTCTGCTATGACAGTTCTCCTATCTTTGCATTCCAAGTCCTCCCCTCCTTTCTTTGCAATCCTATGCCTCCCCTATCCTGTTTTGCAGGTTTCTGCATGCAGGCTTGTCTATTGCTGTTGATTGGCCGCCGTGAGTTGACTGGTGTTAATTGCTCATTAGTACGCCAATTACCCTGCTTCGGCATTTCCTTCTTTTCTTCCCCTGACCTTCCTGTTTGTGCTATTGTTCGCGGCGCGTGCATCCGCTTACCAGGTTTCAGGCACATTTTCATCCCCGTACACATGCGCTTTCAGGCACCATGTGTGCTCTCAGCTAAATGGTTCTATGACTTCCTCCCCACCCCTGTCCTGCAGCTTTGCTTAGCAACGGCCAGGCCAGATTTGCATTGCTCCATTGTGCTTACTGATACGGTGGCACACCCCTCTGCTGATGTCATGTATCACCTCTGATACACTCCTCGGTGTTATAGCGCTGCACCGTCAGGTACATCCTTAATCCGGCGGGATGTTTGCGATTCAGTATTACCTGCCTCATTTGCATGGCATTGACTACTAATTCATAGTTACAGCACCGAACACTGTCGCGGGCCCTTGGCAACCCTTGCGCCTTGCTTGTGGTGTGCCATGCCTACCATTGCGTATTATGGTGAAATCCTGATTTGTCTTACATTGCGATTTTATGACATTTGTATATATTTCCTTTGTATTCCTGTTTGCGCACACATGCCCTGCGGTTGTACTGTGCGTTACTGTGGACATGACATTAAATGTTGTTTTTTAGGTGTTGTGCATCTTTTCTTGTGCCATTGGCTGTGTATTTAGCCATTGGCATATGTTAACTTTGTAATACATGAGTCTGGTCCGCTTCCATAACTCCGATGTTCTGTTTGGGAAAATGTAAACCGTGTTTTTTGGTTTACATTTCCATGGGCTTGCGCTACGCCTGCACCACTTCGTGAATCGCTGTATGCCTTCATTAGCATGGTGCGACACTGCACATGGGGTGATTTGCATACCTATGCTGAGGGCTGCATAGATCTGGCATACACCGGTAGTGCACGTGGAGTTGGTTCGTACCTGAATCGCTTGGCAGACATATTTGGCGTTATCCCGCATACACTACGCCTGCGCCTGGCACAGGCTTCATGAATCCAGGGGATAATCTGTGTTCTTCTTTTCTATTATATTTTACTTTTTTTGTTTGCTGAACTGAATAGGAGATATAGTCTGTGCTCTTCTTTATTATATTTTACTTTTTTTGTTTGCTGAACTGAATAGGAGATATAATCTGTGCTCTTCTTCTTTTTTATTATATTATACTTTGTTTGCTAAAACTAAGATACTTGTCACCATCATCATCGTTACCTTTTTTCCATTTCCTGCATGGGGTTAGGATGTCTTGTCAACTGTCATCATTTCTCTCGATTCAATGCCAAGCTCCTCCTTTCTCTGACAGTGATGACTGATTGTTGCAGGTCATTTCTCACACAACCCATCCACCACTTTGCTGGACGCCCTTGTTTCCTCCTGACGTCTTCCTGTGTGTTCCAAATCTTCTTCACTCGATTGTTTTCTGCTTTCCTGCGCTCAAAACACAGCAATCTGGTCTCTCTGATCTTCTCTGTAACTGGAGCTTCTTTGGCATCTACTCTGATGTCATCATTACTTCACCTGTCCAACAGTGTGCATCCTACCATTCAGGCACTTCATTTCCATCACCTCTAGCTTCTTCACCTGCTCTGTCTTTACTGCCCAGGTTTCTATGCCATACAGTAGTGCTGCCCATACCATGGTTTTGTACACCTTACTTTTCAATTGTTTAGCATTCTTTTGTCATACACTATCTCTGATACTCTGTGCAAGTTGGCTGCAGTCCCTCTGATTCTAGCTTTGACCTTCTCATTCAGACTTCCCTTCTCCTCAACCACCCCTCCCAGATACTTGAAGCTGTTAACCTGATCCATTATTTTCCATTCTGTTTCACTTCACAACTACTTCTGATTTCCCCCATTTGCTACCATTACAACCATCTTATCTGTTCTCAGTTTCATTCCATGTGCCTTCAATTTTGCATTCCATTCCCATATCCTTTCCTGAAGTTCTTGTTCAGAGCTTGCCTATAATGCTACATTGCCTGCATACAACTTTATCTGACCCTCAAACCTCTTTGGTGATGTAGTCCATCACCAGTAAGAACAGCAGTGGGCTCAGAACTGAACCCTGATGCACACTCACCCCCAATGGGAACCTCTCTGTGCGATCAAATGCTGGTCATACTTGAGTCATTTATTCCTTGTACATACCTTGCACTAATTCTACCAGTGTTTCTGGGACTTCAAACCACTGCAGGACTGCTCAAAACAGCTTTCTTGGGACCTTGTCATATGCTTTCTCCAAATCTAGGAATGCCCAGTTGGATTCTTTCCTCATTTCTAGCTTCTTCTCAGCTATCAGTGTCACTGCAATCATCAGGTCGGTTGTGCTACATTCTGATGTGAATCTGAACTGCTGGTCTCCCATCTTATTCTCTACTACTGTGCATGTTCATTTATCAAGCATCCTGTTCAGAACTTTCATGCAATGTGATAGAGGTTTGCTACCTCTGTACTGCGCACACATGTGGCTGTCCCCTTGTTCTTGAACACTGGCACCAGTATACTTATTCTTCAGTCATCTTGGATACGTTTCTCTCCCCACTGCTATTAGTCCCCTCAGCAGCCGCTCCTCCCATATCTCTCCCAAAACATCTCGATCATATCTGCAATGACCTCATCTAAACCTGTTGCTTTCCCTGACGTCATTTTTCTTAGTGCTGCTCTTACTTCTACTAAGGTGGGTTTTCTTCTTCTTTCATCATAGGCTGTGTCTGGGGTAGTACAGCTTTTGTGGGATTTTCTTCATTCAGAAGCTAAACGGAAAAATTAACCAAACAGCTGAAATTCAAAACATGATATTTTACTGCAAAAGGACCCAGTAGAAATCACAGAGTAAGCCCTTTCGTAAGGCACATTAGCCAAACTTCATCAGATAAATTCAACTAACAAGTGTTCAACATTTATATTGCAAACCACACCCCCACTAGCAATCAGTTAATCCAAAATTAACCAATTAAAAGACATAACACTTACACACTGACTGAACATTGAAAAGTAAAGACAAAAATGACTCATACTTAAAAAAATTGAACAACAATAATGAACAGGTCATGAATAAAATTGTTATTGCTAAAATTACCTATCCAATACCCTGAGCTTCAATTATTACTGATAGAAATAGCATCATTCAAACCTGGGGGTACATGGGCATTAAGGAAGACCTGCCACCAAACCTCTTTGTCCTCCAACCACAATTTCCAAGGACTGCCCCTGTCACCCCGTTTGACCTGCTGCAAAACCAAAAATTTAAAAACATGGTCAGGGAATTTTTTAATATGCCTATATAAGGCATTATTTTCGTCACAAAAGCAAACATCATGCAGATGCTCATATACCCTCTGAGCCAACTTCTGTTGGGTCTTTCCAAAGTAAAAGCTGGAACAATGGGAACACAAAGCCGCATATACTACTCCTTGAGTGTGACAGATTTACCCTTAACAATAATCTCCCTATTACAAATCTTCACCTTAGATGTAATTAAAATGTGTTTACACTGACTACATGCCCCGCAGGGTGTCATTTTACCTTGTCTGTTGGTGTCTTTAACTTGCTCCAATATATTTTTAATATTCCTACCCCTCCTGAAAACAAATTCAGTGTATTCACCAACCAGGGCCTCCATAACAGGAGCACTTTTTAGAATTATCCAATTCTTGTTAAGTGTATCCTGCATAGAATAATTATCACTAGAAAACGTAGTCACAAAAGGGTAGGAAAACTTCTCTCCCAACCCAGACCCACTGGGTACACCTTCAGCCCTATGAACAAGGGTCCCAACATGAACATCCATGTTCCCATCCATATCAGAACCAAGTAGGGATCCCACCGGGCTCAAAGCACATCCCCCCAGATTGTTTAAAATAGGTTTATAAATCCCTTTAATACGTGTTTCGACCACTTCCTTCCTAATATTATTAATCAAATACTTAGGATAAGCAATGTCTGCAAACATTTGACACATAAAATCACATTCCTCTAAAAAGTCCACATAGCTAGAAACCATCCAGGCCGCTCTCACCAACTGCTCTTTAATAATACCATGTTTAGCATGCATAGGATGGTTACTACTGAAATGCAGTATACTATTTGAATATGTTGGCTTTCTATATATTGTTGATTTCAAACAGCCATCCTCAGTTTTAACCAATGTTGTTGTTTTTCTTTTGGCTTTTTCTGGTTAGTGGTTGCCACAGCAGAACTCCGGTCCGCTAATGATTGGCAGTAGATTTTTTTTTTTTTTTAATGGGTGCTGAGGTGCCAGCTTGACTCCCATTTTTACGGGTGCTGAGGTGCCAGCTTGACTCCCAACCTTCAACAAAGGCATGCCCAGCCATTCTATGCATGTCTTTCAAACACCACTCGACCGCGGGGAGTACATGCAGACTCCACACAGAAGGCGCTCCAGCCGAGAATCGAATGGGAGAACCTCTTGCTGTGAGCAACAACACTACCGCTGTACCACTGCGGCTTGTATACCACACATCCAAATAAGATATCTTAGCCAAATCAAAATTATAAGTGAACTTCATAAATGTGGTACTCTCATTAATGTAATTCAAAAATTCCACTATACTTTCCACAGTTCCCTTCCATGCAATGAATAAATTGTCCAGATACCGCAGGTATAATACAATATTAGTAAAAAAAAGGGAGGGAAACAAGAAATGTTTTTCCCACCAGGCCATGACTATATTTGCAAAAAGGGAGCCACAAGGAGAACCCATGGCCACCCCTGAAAGCTGCTTAAAAAAGTGCCCCTTAAAATAGATGTAATTATTCCTTAGCACCATATCCATCAATTGTGTATAGGTGTTATTACTATCCTGAAGTACCCCAAATTCCTCATACAGAAAATCAGAGAACCAGTTAAGACCAACATCCTGGGAAATACAGCTATAAAGCTCCTTAACATCAATAGTAAGAAAAGTAATGTCTTGGTTAGCCATATCCAAGCTGTTACACTTCTCCAAAAAGTGCCAAGAGTCCCGGCAAAGATGTGACATATTCATAACCTTTTCTTTCAATTTATGGTCCAAGTACTTAGCAACATAGCTAGTCTTGGACCAAGAAGAATCCACAATGGGTCTAAGCGGGGGATTGACCAAATCCTTATGGATCTGGGGAATCCCAAAGATCCTAGGAATTTTAGGAACATCCGTAGACATATAATTGAACTCATTAATGTTTATCTGGTCCTGGGTTAACATGCCCATAAGGTCACTGTCAATTTTATGATAAGCAATATTAACCTCGTTTGAAGAGGCTTCAGTATAAATATTGCTATATAGTAAATCAAACATTTTTTACACATACTCAACCCTGGACATAACAACCATGCCTCCCCCTTATCTGGTTGCATAACTCTCAAGTTCTCACTTCTTAGTTCATTCAAGAAAACTTTTTCCACTTCAGTGATACTACCATCAACATTTTTATCCCAAAAATGCCGAAAATCTGTTTCACACATTTTTTCAAATACTTCAATAGCAAAGTGCAATTCGGGGTTGAAACTACTAGGCATTCTCAAACATTGAGTGTTAACATTAAAAACATTGCTATCATTCCTATGCATGAATTTTAGATTGTCTATGTATATACAATTTGAGATCACAAATCAGTTCACCAATATCACTTCTCCTACTCGGTACATAATTAAAACCCTTACAAAACAGGTCAGGATGTTGCGTTGTTATACATACATCAGTGTAAGTATATACTTTAAAGTCTTTTTTGGAGTTAGTAAGAACATTCGGTTTGCTAACAGCCACCTCTATCATCTCCTCGTTTTCGAATGCTGCCCGACTCTCTGTCCTTGTTGTTTCCAGTTGCCACCCTGTGGATATGGACTCCACTGCTGTCGAGTCCGATTTCTGATCCTCTCCAAATGCTTTGACCCATGCTCCTTTAAAGGGGCTTCCTCACCTCTGTTGTTAAAAGCACCAACTTCCCCATTTATCTGCTGAGAAGGGACTTGTTGTTTACCCTGCAGTGATGGAGGCAGGGGATAGGCGAATCCACCCTGATAAGCATGCCTGTCCCTTTCAAGCATCTTAGATTTGCGGTTAGCAATAACCACCATAATACCATCCACTTGCTGAAAAACACGATCGTAAATCAGCTTGTTCTGTTCCCAGACATCTGACTGCCGAATCCTCACATCTAGAACATGAATCCTTTCCTGCAGTTTGTCTAAAGCCTTATTGTTATGCTTACACATAAGCTCCAGGAGTTCGCAGCCATGATGGTCAAAGAGAGCCAAAAGCTCTTGATGGTAAAGAGAATGTGGGATAATCCCATTCGGGAATTTCAACATACGAAGACCCTTCAGAATTTGCTGTACCTTGAGACACTCACGAAAATATAAATTCTCCTGTTGAATCTTTTTGAACTCCAACAGTTTACTTTTAAAATCAGATAGAAGAGAGTCTATATTCAACAAATCCCCCTGCTGATCTGATACAGATGGTACATCTCCCTTTAACCATTAGTCTAGTGTATCCGTAGATGTACCCATGATATTGTTACAACAGACCTCATTGTTACAACTATGCACCTGCTATAGGTCCCCAGCCATGTCCCAAGACTCTCACTACACATTCCTAAGCACCCTGGAAACTATTAGGGTCCAGCCCAACACTCTCACACTAGGTGACTTTAACTTCCCCTCCATCAACTGGGGAAACTACTCATGCACCAGTACACTGGCCCAACGCTTCCTGAAATTCATCACTTCCAATGCCATGGACCAGATCATTCTTCGCCCACTAGGGTAAGCAACATCCTTGACCTGGTTATTACTAACATGGGCAACCGTTGCTCTACACCAATAGTCAATTCCTCCCTGGTTAGATCTGACCACAAACTAATCACCATGGAAATCCACATCTCACCCACACCCCCACAGAGGTAACTACCATAAAAAACTTCTCCAAATATGACTTTGGGCTCCTAAAAACAGAGGTATCTAATTTCACAGCACCCATGTCAATGGAAAATAGATGCATGACTGCCAAATCATACAGCAATGCACTGTATGATCACATACATAAATGCATGGAACTAGCCATACCCAACAGAACCAAGACACTCTCCTCCTAAAAAAGGAAGCCAATCTGGTGGTCCCTAGCCATTAATAAACTCTACAACAGAAGGAAGATACTGTTGCAGAAAAAGGTGAAGTCCCAAGACTGGAAAAACTCCCTTATTAGCCTCAGCAAAAAGTTGAGATCCCTCATTAAAACCTCTAAAGGCAGCTATGAAGGCAGAATTGCAGCAGACACTAAAAACAACCACAAAGTCTTCTATAGTTATATTAATAATCTCCGCGGCAATACCCAGGTTTGCTCTGAGTTACTGCACAATGGTACCTCCTATACTGAGCCAAAAGATATTCCCAACATACTGGCCGACAGATTCAGTGCCACGTTTACCCCTCACCCCCCAAAGGACCAATCAAATTACTGGAGGAATGCCAGGCACCCAGCATTAATGCATCACAGGTTAAAGCTGCCTTGTCTAAGGCCAAGAATACAGCTTTTATGGGACCCGACAATATTCCCAGATGTGTTCCACATGAACTGCAAAGTGAACTGGCACCACATCTGTGTGCCCTGTTTAATCACAGCCTTACCTCAGGCCTTGTCCCTACCGAATGGTGCACTGCTACAGTCATCCCTCTCCGTAAAGGGGGAGCGACTACAGACCCTGGGAATCATTGCCCCCATTAGCCTGACAAGTCTGATATGTAAGGCTATGGAGTGCATCATCATGGACCTAATTAACAAGGATATAAGGAATCTCCAAACTCTAAATCCCATGCAATTTGGTTTTGTGAATGGTAGATCATGCCTGCTCAACCTGGTTGACTTCTTTGAGTCAGTCACTACAGCTGTGGATGAGGGCAAGGCAGATCATACAGCCTACCTCGATGTGGCCAAGGCCTTTGATACCATTCCCCACTCAAGAATTATTGATAAACTCAACAAACTAGGCATCAACCCCTATATCACTAGGTGGGTTGCAAATTGGCTCACAGATTGAACCCAAAGTGTGAAAGTAGTGGACTCCAAATCAGACTGCCGACCAGTCATGCGTGGGGTCCCACAAGGACCGTTCCTGGGTCCTCTCCTGTTTGGCATCTATTTCTCAGAAGTCCAGGCCAACATGGAGGGGACTCTGGCTGACCAAGTTCGCAAACAACTGCAAGCTGGGAACCATTATTACCTCCCCAAGTGATGTAGACATCCTGCAGAAAGGCCTCACTGAAATCAATGACTGGTGTTGAAACCATGGCCTTAAGCTTAATGCCAAAAAAAGTGTCGTCATCCCTTTTGGGAAAAACTCAGTTCCCATTAATTACCACATTGATTGGAGTCCACTGAACACTGAAGGCATAATAAGAGATCTGGGGACACAGGTTGACAGCAACCACTCCTTCATCCACCATGTTGCCACTGTGAAAGTCCTTCTATGTGGCACATCCAGGAAGAAAGAGGTCATCATCTCTCTCTACTCTTTCCTCATTAGGCCAGTCACAGAGTATAATGTCCCATTTGGCATGTACCTCCCTAGACACATGCAACAGCTGGAAAAGCCACAAAAGTACGTCACAAAGAGGATCCTAGTATTTAAACAGATGTCCTACATGGACAGACTCTCCAGCTATTCTCTGTCTCATATAGTCTACTAAGAGGCGATCTCTGCTTGACTTGCAAAGCCATGTCTGACCTAGCTCTGTTAGAAATGCTACATCTAAGGAAATCCCAATCCCTTTGCACCACACTCTCCCGAGACCTCAACCTCATTACCACAATCAACAGAACATGCTGGAAGGACAGGTTCCTCACCCAGAGACTGCCCATGCTCTGGAATAGACTTCCCATACATGTCAAGCAGAGCACCTTGCTGTCCATCTTGAAGAGACATCTTGATGAGTGGATAGGAAATAGAATGTTCTCCCCAGGGATCACTCCAGTGGCTCTACTTGATACAGGCACTAGGAACTAACGTCGGGCGGCATGATGCCAGGGCACTTCTATGGGCTAGGCTTGTAAAGGCTCCAGGGCCATTAGCTTAGTACACACCTATGAACCTATTGTTCACATAAGCTGCAGACTGTCTTACTGTGTCTGCAATACCAAATACATAAAGACTGACATTATTAATTTTTTTTTAATCCTTCGTTGCTCCTGCTGTCTATCGACTGTCAACCTCCTCCCAGGCAATCATCCCATTTCATTTATTTATTTATTATTTAAATTTATTTACTGATATAGAACACTTATTAAACAATGACCAATTACAACCTCAGCCCGGGTTACATCATAATGTGCCAAAACAATGTGCAGTACATAAATGACTGTTTACATTTATGAATAAGCCTAGGCAATTGACAAATGATATATACATAGAAGATCTAACAAACCTACAGCTATATATGTGCAAAAGGGAGAGCAGAGTTAAAGTAACAGGAGTAGAAGTCATGGCAATAAGGGCAATAGTAGCTTGGTTAGCAGAGCTAAGAGTGACCACTAAAATGAAAGAGGAGACTAGATTATACATAGTGGGTTTAGAGCAGTAATGGTATGGTAAGCTGAATCATATTTTAGGATAAGTGAGTTAATCACGTGGGAGATAAAGGTACTACCCAGGTGCAGATATCAGTTTAGTTGACATGTCCTTTAGATGGGCAGTTGCATTCAAGCTGTTTTAGTGAATACTCCTTGAACTGTGGCCTGAACAGGGGGTGCTTTGTGTTATCAGCTGGATCAGGATGAAGTAACTGGCATAGTTTTGGGGCCAGTACAGACAAGCATTGCCTAGTACAGTACAACTTGAGAGAAGGGACTTGTAGGAAAGGACCAACTCCGGCTTGGCTTCTTAGGTTATAGGTTTGAGTGGCAGTAAAATGTTTGTAAGAGACAGGGGAGTGGGTGTCTAGTTTAAGTATTTTGAAGCATATGGACTAAGGAGCTGATTTGCTATTCATACCCCATCACAGGGAATCAGCAGTCATTTTGACCTTACTATCCCTGTGAATATGAAGCTTGCAGAGCAAGATATGTGATATGTAATATGTAATGGGCTGTCTAAGCTGGTCATCCTTTACGTTCACAAGGGACATTGCCAGCAAGCATCCTCATTTACTCCTGTCAAGTCCAGGAAGTGTTTTTTTCTGGTCTCTACTGCAGAAATTTCAGTTCCTCATATGCTCCCTGAGTGCCCATTACCCTACCCACCTCCTGAGAGAGGAAAGCAGGTCATGCCCCTCCCTGCCTGACTTCTACAGTGCCAGGACTGCTAATTGAAACTTGATCACCTGGATTCCTTACCCACCTCCCACGAGAGGGAAGCAGGTCATGCCCCTTCCCTGCCTGACTCCTACAGTACCAGGACTACTAACTGAACCTTGATCACCTGGATTCTCTACACACCTGCTGCAAGAGGGGGGCAAGTCATGCCCCTTCTCTGCCTGACTCCTACAGTGCCAGGACTGCTAAATGAACCTCGATCATCTAGATTCTCTACCCACCTCCTGGGAGAGGGAAGCAGGTCATGCCCCTTCTCTGCCTGACTCCTACAGTGCCAGGACTGCTAATTGAACCCTGATCACCTGGATTCCCTACCCACCTCCTGTGAGAGGGGAGCAGGTCATGCCCCTTCCCTGCCTGACTCCTACAGTGCCAGGACAGCCAATTGAATCCGGATCACCTGGATTCCCTACTCATCTCCTGGGAGAAGGAAGCAGTCATGCCCCTTCCCTGCCTGACTCCTACAGTGTCAGGACTGCTAATTGAACCTCGATTACCTGGATTACAAGAATGGCTGTATCCCTCTCCATCACAGAGCCAGGCTCTAAAGATAAAAATTATGGTTTCATCATTATTAAATTTTGATCTTGTGTGAGAAGCATTACTCTCAAATTGTCCTGATTTTGGAGGGATATCTCTAATTTATTCTGTGAATGTTGCTCTATCCCTCCTAAAAATGGAAATTATTCTGATAAGTTCTAAGTTAGCAGTACCAGCATATAAAAAAGTGTCCCTAATTTAATTTTTCCTCATTATTTTTTGCTTTCCCCATTACTGTGGTGGAGAGAAGCTGTATTGTTGTTGGGGTCAGGACTGATAGTATAGCTACCAGGAAGGGCAGAATCTGCCTCCAGCATAGTTCATATCCATGCATTTGCCATTATAATCTAGATTCTAATAGATGCATTGAGTGATACAGTTTTTATAAGAATAGTTGTATAGTTTTAAAACAACATTACATACAAGGAAAAAAATTCTAAGAGTTCCAGAGTCTAAACACACATTCCTCTTGCCACTTTTCCGCATTGCCCCTAATGTTAAACGTCCTATTCTACAATAACTATGTAACAATATATACGTTATATGACAATACTCTACCGACACTGAAATAAAACCAAGTAATCCCCTTAAACTGTAGAAAACAGGTGTATGGTGTGCAAGGCTGGAATAACTTGTGAGTGTATTTGTGTTGGAAGATGTGGGGGGTGGGCAGTATGTGTGTGTTATACTGTTTTCACTTATTGCTTGAATCTGTTGTGAGATGTTAGAGGTTAGGGAGGACTAATTGTGTGGTCATGGGGTAAACATTTGTATTTATCTTTTGGAATATGCTGTTAGAATTTATTTGCTCTAGATATTTTGAAAATAACCTTGTCAGGTGAACTAATACATATTTTTCAGTCAGCATTGTTCATACTTAGGAACAATCCAAGAACCTGTAGTCAGCTATGCAAATTACCACAATTAAGAGAGTGTGTGACCATATTACTGCATACCATGCCCCATATTATGCAACATATAGGCACACAACATCATGGGCAGGAGGTCACCACAGAAAACGTCTGCAGGGGAAGTGAAATTTGTTTTTGCATATCTGCCAAAAAATTCCATGACCAGTCGAAAAGTCAAATGTCATAGTCAGATGAATCTGTTCCTCTGATATTTTACTGCAAACAGCTGAGATATAAATCTACAGCTTATGCTGTGATATTTCAGAAGAGTTTCTGCTTATTAGTGTCACAAAGACAGCAGCTCTGCAGAACAGCTGGCATTTAAAAGGTGCACAAAAGACCTGTGACCAAATATATTTGCTACTTTACTGTGCTATAGCAAATACTGCTAAAGCTGCAAACCATACAAAAGCATAACACACTCAGTTTCATGTCATGACAGAATATCTCTAAAGGGAGCTCAACTGAGTAACATGCATAAGGACTAGGAACAAACACAAGGAAATGCCACAGCTATCTAGGTTTGGTGTACGTTTGTCTTACTGCAAAATTGTATGTGGAATTCAGAAAGTAAAAATGTTCTGCCTACACAGTGATATATTAACACATACAATTTATATAGAATATTCATCTTAGTTTTCACATGCCAGTGTCACAAGTTTTGGAAAATAAAAAGATGATCTATCTGTTACCTCCAAGAAAGTTATGTGCATTGCTATTTAAAAATCTGTGAATTCAAAACCAAATAAACACATACTATATACAATGCTATGCCACATACTATATACAATGATATGCCAAATACTATATACAGTGCTATGCCACATACTATATACAGTGCTATGCCACATACTATATACAGTGATATGCCACATGCTATATACAGTGATATGCCACATACTTTATACAATACTATGCCACATACTATATACAGTGACATGCCACATACAATGATATGCCACATACTTTATACAATGCTATGCCACATACTATATACAGTGACTGTGATATGCCACATACTATATACAGTGATATGCCAAACGAGAAGGCCTGAGCTCTGTTAGATTTTTATATCAATATCATGAGCTGCTCATTATGTAAAAAAAAGCTGTAAAAGCAGGAAAATTCCATTGCAGTCTGTGGAGGTTCATATGTAATCTGATGACAATGAGAAAGATGAGTTCCATGTCTTCCATGGTGTGGAAGCCCCCAAAAATCTGGGTATGTGGTAGTGACACTTACTTAGGGTTAGAATACATACAGTTGAGTACTGCCTGAATACCTGACTTCTGACTGAGAAGTTGTCACCAGATCTGTTGAGACCTGGAACATCAATAATTGAGTGTCAACTGTAATGTCCTCACTCTGGGCACAGTAATCAAGGAGCCTCAGTCCTCAGCACTGACACTGGAGAGGGACGTTGACTTGGAATACAAATGGATACACTCAGTATTTCCAGATGCAGACATCTCTGCATCAAACACAATTTCCCTTAATAGCACACAGGGAACACAGTCAGCTCTAGGTATGGATTTCTCTATCTGTCTCCCTCCAGGTCTCCAATAAGACTTCCCGCTGGCGAAGATTCAGAGTTAAGTCCTCAGCCGAGTACCCAAGAAAAGTCCTCCACCACTCTGTCTATGAAACTACTGATTCATGTTCCTGCTCCAAGTAGCTGACACACACACACACACACACACACACACACACACACACACACACACACACACACACACACACACACGCACACACCTGGGAAAGGCTGGCACAGGTTTTCAATCTATGGCTCCTTCTGCACAGACTATAAAGTAGTTGTCACTGCAACCCGGCACTACAAAGCCAGCTACCTAAGGCTCTTGCAAGGGTACCCGATTATACTGGGTGAAATTAATATTAATACAATTGGTAATGTTGACCAAACATCAAGGCCCACAGGAGTGGCCAGAGATATCAATAAATAAATATATGCAAAACTCTCAGAACTTAAATATTTTCTGAAAAGGACCAGCCGCAATGAAAACTTTAAATATATTTAATAATAAATAGTAAAGTAATATGACAATACTAAATATCTATTTACAGTAAACATCAGAGTTTCATTTACAGGAAATATTAAAAATAACACAGCTGGAAAGATTCATACAGTTACAAAAAATAATATTTACCTATTCTCACTATATTTCCCTAACTGATTTAGAGAATTACTATCCGTGGTCACTTACTAGAGCAAGGCAACATGAAGTGGGTGAGTAGTTCTTATTATTAGATCCAAGACAGAATACAGAATACTGAGAACAATCTCTTACTAATACCTAAATATTGTTTCTGGCTTACAGAATGACATCTGACTCTGTCTCCTGCAGTATCTCTCATCACTAGAAGCTGCCAGTTTTTAACATCTATATGCTACAATGCACACTAGACCTTTAGCTAAGTTTTATTAAATGATCTGGAACCCATGAATCAATAAAACCATTCCAATCTTCTTACAGGAGTACAGCCAAATCCTACTCCTCCTGGAGCCAGGACTAAAATCCCAAAGACAAGTCAAAGTAAATCCAATAATCGTAAAAGCAAAAGCTAAAAAAGTATAAGATAATCCAAAACGCGTAGTCTCCAATCCTGGTTAATCCTGTTTTTTCTTTAATATTGGTCTGCTTTTGCTTTTTTCACTTCTTACAGGAGTAACAAAGTATTATCTAGCACAGACCTTGCATCTCTGACTCCATTCCAAACTGTGAGATAGCATCTTTATGCCCTAGACCCATGAGTTTAATTTTCTTACTATTTTTAAAGTTTGAGATTAACCTCTTCTCTTCCAGTATCCTCTGTCAAAACATACACATTTAATTCAGTTGCAATAATACATGTACATTTCTTTTCTTTCCAGCAGGACACACTGTTGATAAATTTTCAACACAAGCAAACCTCACAAATACATTTTCAGCACAAACATCTGTATAAATTTGTCTGATATACAAATGACATATAATTATTTACAAAACTCCAGCTAGCTGTGCTGGCATATGTTATACATCCACTGCCCTACTTCTCCAGGCATGGCTGGCAGTACCTCCTTTGGGGGGGGGGGGCGATTCCCTTGCACTGTCCATGCAGTAGGCACAGTGCTTTTATTCTGATCCAAGGAAGATGGTTTTTGAGGTGTAGTGAAATTCCAGCCAGCAGCAATGTTGGAGAAAAAGATGACATCTCTGATATTGTAGAGAGGGTTTTTCAATCATATAGATATTGCCAAACTAAGTGTTGTCAAACTTGTCTTTAAACAATAGCTATTCAAGCATTACATATTATTTGAAATTGCTTTCCCTCCCATATTTATCACCTCTTAGTGTTTTTTATGCCAGTTTCACTTCTGGTTCTCTTTACCTCTAAACTATCACTGACCTACTACAGTCAATCTCTTTGGACATTTCATCTCAATGTCCTCCAGTCCTCCAGTGTTTTTGTTATATCTAATCATCTATAGTTGTCCCATCTTCTCACCCTAGTACTGCATTCCCGTTTCTTACAGTAAATTGTTACAAATCACTCTCTGTCATTAACACCCTGTCTCCACTGTACTCTCAGTCACTCTTAATTGTCTTGGAGAATCATACAAGTTAAGGGTCTTGCAGTGCATAAATACCCTATAATATTAGTTTAGCAGATACTTTCAGCAGCACTACAATGTGATACATTTGTATCTTCCAAAGGAACATGACCCTCATAGAGATAGCAAGCTATACTCAGCTCTTGGATGCACAGCTGTCCCCAGCTTGCAAAAGTACAAAGTGCTACTAACTGTTACAGTTATGCCAGACTAAAATACTATGTCAGATGCATGGTGTTGTGTGTGTGTGTGTGTGTGTGTGTGTGTGTGTATATATATATATATATATATATATATATATATATATATATAGGATCACTACGGAATACCAAAATTCCACAATCCTGAGACTCTAAATCCTGAGGACCAGAATCTTGAGATTGTGGAATCTCGAAAGTAGTGAATGAGGATTGCCGTACAGTGCAGAACGGGAACTTTGCCATTCACTGCACTGTAGTGCGATCTCGGAGTTGTATATCTAAGGTGCAGGGGGGCTTGCCTCCCTGCATACAGTTTAAAATAGTTTGTTAGATGTTTTATTTATTTATTTATTTATTTTTTAATGCTCGAGATTCCACGATCTCGAGATTCTGGTCCTCGGGATTTAGAGTCTCAGGATTGTGGAATTTTGGTATTCTGTAGTGATCCCATATATATATATATATATAATCTATATGATTGGGAGATGTTTTTGGAATATCACAAAATGATATGGCAGATAAGATTAGATTCAAGTTCCCATTTGGGCATGAATGATCATATTTCTATAAAACCATCCCTGAAGTTGTTGTCATTGAATCCCAAGAGAAAGTAATAACCAACACGTGATATATTTATGGTTATTATAAATTTCCCTTTGAACTAAGTACACACAGTTTTTCAGTCATTTTTTATCATTACTGACACTACTATATCTTATCTATATGTCCTATTTATTAGACAGGAATATACATAATTCTGTCATTGCATATATACATATACATACACATTTTTATATATGTTATTGTTTATACATGTTATATTTATTGATTTTGCATTTATTATAAAGATATATATATTTTTTAATATTTTAGTATTTACGTACTTTTGTATGTTGACATATTTTATTATTATTTCTTCCTGCACTCCTTCTTTCTTTTGATTACTTCCTGCACTTCTGCATTCCACCACCAGCTTTCCTTATGTACCTTATTTCAATACCTGGCTCAGCCACATATCTTTTCTGTAGTCCTAACACATGCTGTTTTTAGGCGCTGCTACTCTTCTTCAACTCCACCTATTTCCTCCTCTTCTTAGGGTGCTAGAGCCCTGAGTAATTCCTTGAACTGTTGTACTTTCTCTCCCGTCAACTTCCAGGTCTTCAGCCTGGTCTCTGTTGACCTTAGAGCCTTCTTTGACCACTGCTTGCAGCTGATTGTGGCAACTACTGGTTTATGCTGTGAACCGACTGTTTCACTGGGGATGACTTTGCAATCATGGATTCTACCCCAGTGCCTTTTCCTTACTAGGAGGAAGTCTACCTGAGTTGCATGTTGGCTACTCTTGTATGTGATTTTGTGACTGTCTCTCTTTCTGAACCATGTGTTGGCTACTATCAAGCCATTTGCCAGACAAGTCTAGAATGGCTTCTCCTTCTTTATTCCTATTGCTCCACCCATGTGGACCCAGGCAGACCTCATATCCTGTTCTGTCTGTCCCGATATGTGCATTTAAGTCACCCATTATCAACACCAATTCATGTTGTCCTGCTTTATCTAGTAGGTCCTGCAACTGCTGTCTGAATGCACTCTTTTCTTCACTATCACAACCCTGCTGTAGGGCACAGACTGAGATTATGAATACTGTCCTATCATTACACTGGAGTCTGATTGCCATGAGTCTGTCATTAATTCTGATGATATTCCTCACTGACTTCTGAAGCCTCTGTCTCACCACAATTCCTACACCATTTCCAGCCTGTCCACCACCTGAGTAGTAGAGTCTGGATCCCAAGCCAAGTGGCTTTGTTGCACTGCCCTTCCATCTCGTCTCTTGGATACATAGGATGTCCAGCCTTCTCAGTATCATCATGTCATCCAGTTCTAAGCTGCGTCCTGTCAGTGAACCTACATTAAGCGTAGCAATTCTTAGTTCATGTTTGGCAGGTTGGTTGGTTTTATGTCAAAAAACATACTGAGTGTTTACATCTCAAACTCACCAATGAATGGAGCTGTGGGCAGCAGCACAGACTCTACATGGTGCCCAATGGGGGGAAGAGTTGTAAAAAGACCAACCGCTTTGGGCATCTATTGTGGTGCGCAGTATCCTCAAGATAGGAGAACACGGATCACAAACTGTGCACCGTGGCAGGGCTAGCCACTCGATGGTATAAAATATGGAGACTGAAAAGACTGACCAAGCTAGAAAGGACTACTTGTTGGCTAACAAAAAAACTAAGAAAGAAGTTGCAATAGCAAAGAATAGGGCATCAGAGGCACTCTATCAGCTTCTGGAAAGTGACTCAGTAAGGGGCACAAAGAAACTATACCAGGTTGCAAGGCAATGACAGAAAGATAAAGAAGATAGTCAGACACCCTTCATAAGGGATTCCAGCAACAACCTGCTTACCAGCCCACAGGACATCAAAGGCAGATGGAAGGAGTATTTCCAGCAGCTTCTGAATGAAGAAAACCCCACAGAAGCGGTACTGCCCCAGAAACAACCTACAATGAGAGTAGAAGAGGAGCCCAGCTTAGAAGAAGTAAGAGCAGCACTAAGGAAAATGAAGTCAGGGAAAGCAGCAGGCTCAGATGAGGTCACAGCAGATATGATAAAGATGCTGGGTGAGCTAGGGGAGAAATGGCTCCTGAGGGTACTAATTGCAGTGTGGAGAGAAAGGCGTATCCCAGATGACTGGAGAATAAGCATACTTGTGCCAGTGTACAAGAACAAAGGGGACATCCACAACTGTGGACAGTACAGAGGCATCAAACTCCTACCACATTGCATGAAAGTTCTGGAGAGGGTGATTGATAAACGGATACGCAGAATAGTAGAATGTAAGATGGGAGATGAACAGTTCGGATTCAGATCAGGATACAGCACAATTGACCTGATGTTTGCATTGAAACAGATACTTGAGAAGAAACTAGAGAAGAGGAGAGAGTCAAACTGGGCTTTCCTAGACTTGGAGAAAGCATATGACAAGGTCCCAAGAAAGCTGATCTGGGCAGTACTACGGTGGTTTGAAGTCCCAGAAACATTGATAGAATTAATGCAGGCTATGTACAAGGACCCAGTGACTCAAGTACGAACAGTGTTTGGCCTCACTGAGGGGTTCCCAGTGGGAGTGGGTGTAAACCAGGGTTCAGCTCTGAGCCCAATGCTGTTCATACTGGTAATGGACTACATTAGCAAACAGGTTGGAGGGGTCAGAGCAACAAAGCTGCTATATGCAGATGATGTTGCAGTGCAGGCAGACTGAGCTAGAACTTCAGCAAAGGATAGGAGAATGGAATGCAAATCTGAAGGCACCTGGGATGAAACTAAGCACATATAAGACAGTGATAATGGCAGCAAAATGGGGAAATCAGAAGAAGCTGAGAATAGAGATAGAAGGGAAGATAGTGGAACAGGTAAACAGCTTCAGGTATCTGGGAGGGTAGTTGAGGAGAAGGGTAGTCTGAATGAAGAGGTCAAAGCTAGAATCAGAGGGGTGCAGCCAACTGGCATAGAGTATCAGGTGTAGTCTATGACAGAAGAATGCCAAAGAAGCTGAAAAGTAAGGTGCACGAGACAGTGGTGCGACCAGTACTACTGTATGGTACAGAAACTTGTGCAGTAAAGGCAATACAGTTGAAGAAGCTAGAGGTGATGGAAATGAAGTGCCTGAGAAAGGTGGTAGGATGCACACTGTGGGACAAGCGAAGAAATGTGGACATAAGAGCAGAAGCCAAAGTAGCTCCAATTGCAGAAAAGATCAAAGAAAACAGATTACAATGGTATGGGCACATGTGTAGAAAAGCAGAAGACAATCTGGTGAGGGAGATTTGGGACAGACAGGAAGAAGGTATGAGGAAGCGAGGGCGTCCAGCAAAGAGGTGGATGGATTGTGTGAAAGAAGATCTGCGACAGTCAGGCATGAGTGTTGAAGAAGGCAGGAGAGTGGCACTGAATTGAGAGAGTTGGCGACAGTTAATACGATACCCCGACCCCATGTAAATGGGAAAAAGGGGATGATGATGATGATTTATTATTATTATCGTGCATTTATTTTTTAGGAGATTCATGCATATTGTACACCAGTTTCAATTAATATATATTATATATATCAACTAGTCTATTAGGCATATACATGGCAGCATTCCTTATTATTTTATAATTTTACAATTCTACAATATGATATATTTTATAATTTTATAATTACAATATGATGTTTAGCAATGGATACCAGCCTTCGTGGAACAAAATAATTTTTCTTTATACAATATATATTAATTTTGTAATACATATATATGTTTTTTAATAGGGAACAATGTAACTTGATTATATTTTATTGTATTTAACTTTAATATAATTGTATTCATCACCATGACAACTAATTGAATGATATGGAAGGATATTTAAACAGTGGACTGATTAACAGTAATTGATTCTGATGAAGTCTCGGTGCACAAGATGAAAGCGCGCTAAATCTAGTTGTTATGTTTTTATGAATTAAAGTGTTTTGTGTTCGTGGTTTGCTCAGTGCTCGGTTTTTTGGAGCAGTATTTGGTGTATTTCTGTGGAGGACAGCCTTTATTGTACCATACAGCGGAGTTTTCATTTTTTTATATTATTGATATTTATTTTTATTATTCATTTTCTTATTATGATGTTAGTTCCCTGGAGGGTGTATTCCAGCATAGGCTTTCGAACTGAACTGCATCAAATAGTGCCTTGTAAACTAGGTGAAGGCCACCTGTAATAACTTATAAAAAAACAGAATATAGAGAGAGTTCCTGAACCCTTTCTGAACAGTTCAAGTTTTCCATCCATATGATTTTTAATCAGTAATCATCTTAAGTTCTTGCAGGTGGATTTTCTCAAAGGCTACAAAACAAAGCGCTATATTTGACAATAGGCTGAATCTGTGAGATATAAAGTGGGCAATGACTTCCCTGGAGTGACTAGACAAACGGGTTAGAAAATACGTTTTACAAGCTTTAATAGCTTACATACTGAGCAAAATTTAAATTGATGACAGGTATTGTCCTTAGATCTTTAATGACAGTATTTTTTAGTGATTTGACCATTTATTCAGTATTCAGGGTCTATATTAGGTCATCAAAACTCTCTTACATCAACACGGAATAACTGAAACTACTGAATATCAAACGACCAGAACAGCGTTTTTTCCCAGGGAAAAAAAATCACTGGGCCATTGTTGGGACTTTGCCATTTCTTCCACTGTAGTGTGATCTAAGAGTTGGTATATTTAAGTAGGGGGGTGTAGGGGCAAAGCTCCCCACTTTATTTTGTCTATTTGTTTTTTTCTTTTTGGCCCAGCAATTTTTTTATTCCCTGGGGAAAAAAAAATCACTATTCTGGCCGTTCGACATTTTGTAGTTTCGGTTTTTCCATGTTGATGTAAGAGCTTTCTAATATAGGCCCCAGTATTCACACTATATATCCTTTTTGTGAAGTCTCATTATACTATTTTTGCTAACATTAAATGTGAGACTATTTTTACTTCACCAATTATTTTTTGTAGTCCATTTTACAGAATGTTTGCGGCTTTTATTGACGTAATTATGTTACCCAATTTGCAAACATCAGGATGTTTGGTTATCAGTATCCAATTTCCAATTTTTATACCCAAGAACAACAGTCCAAAAAAAAGTTTCCTTATTGCAGAACCCAGTAGGACAACAATGGTAATCTGTATCAAGACTGAATAGGAATCTCACTCATTGATGTGTTGTGTCTTGTTTCTTAACCAGTATTTTACACACTGAATTATATATAGAATGACATTTAGTAGTTTTAATTTGTCAGTTATTTTCCTGCACTGAATAATGCTGAATATATTACCAATCCCTCCCCATCACTTAAAAGAAGTATCTTCTTTCTTTACATTCAGAGCTTAACTCAAAAAAGATACCACCATCAAAAATCTGACTGCAAGTGCTTTTCCACTGGACAAGTAACCTAACTCCCTCCTAACCTGCATCAGTCTTACTTGATCCTCTGTTCTAACCTGCTACTTCTTCCCTCTCATATTTACTACTAAAGTTAGCTCACATTTGTTTTTCTGCTCTGCTAATAATATTTACCTATTGTATCAATTGTCTACGGGATTCTGTGATTACTCTGTGAACACAAGATGAAAGCGCGCTAAATCTAGTTGTTATGTTTTTATGAATTAAAGTGTTTTGTGTTCGTGGTTCGCTCAGTGCTCGGTTTTTTGGAGCAGTATTTGGTGTATTTCTGTGGAGGACAGCCTTTATTGTACCATACAGCGGAGTTTTCATTTTTTTATATTATTGATATTTATTTTTATTATTCATTTTCTTATTATGATGTTAGTTCCCTGGAGGGTGTATTCCAGCATAGGCTTTCAAACTGAACTGCATCAAATAGTGCCTTGTAAACTAGGCGAAGGCCACCTGTAATAACTTATAAAAAAAACAGAATATAGAGAGAGTTCCTGAACCCTTTCTGAACAGTTCAAGTTTTCCATCCCTATGATTTTTAATCAGTAATCATCTTAAGTTCTTGCAGGTGGATTTTCTCAAAGGCTACAAAACAAAGCGCTATATTTGACAATAGGCTGAATCTGTGAGATATAAAGTGGGCAATGACTTCTCTGGAGTGACTAGGCAAACGGGTTAGAAAATACGTTTTACAAGCTTTAATAGCTTACATACTGAGCAAAATTTAAATTGATGACAGGTATTGTCCTTAGATCTTTAATGACAGTATTTTTTAGTGATTTGACCATTTATTCAGTATTCAGGGTCTATATTAGGTCATCAAAACTCTCTTACATCAACACGGAATAACTGAAACTACTGAATATCAAACGACCAGAGCAGCGTTTTTTCCCAGGGAAAAAAATCACTGGGCCATTGTTGGGACTTTGCCATTTCTTCCACTGTAGTGTGATCTAAGACTTGGTATATTTAAGTAGGGGGGTGTAGGGGCAAAGCCCCCCACTTTATTTTGTCTATTTGTTTTTTTCTTTTTGGCCCAGCAATTTTTTTATTCCCTGGGAAAAAAAAAATCACTGTTCTGGCCGTTCGACATTTTGTAGTTTTGGTTTTTCCGTATTGATGTAAGAGCTTTCTAATATAGGCCCCAGTATTCACACTATATATCCTTTTTGTGAAGTCTCATTATACTATTTTTGCTAACATTAAATGTGAGACTATTTTTACTTCACCAGTTATTTTTTTGTAGTCCATTTTACAGAATGTTTGCAGCTTTTATTGACGTAATTATGTTACCCAATTTGCAATCATCAGGATGTTTGGTTATCAGTATCCAATTTCCAATTTTTATATCCGAGAACAACAGTCCAAAAAAAGTTGCCTTATTGCAGAACCCAGTAGGTCAACAATGGTAATCTGTATCAAGACTGAATAGGAATCTCTCTCATTGATGTGTTGTGTCTTGTTTCTTAACCAGTATTTTACACACTGAATTATATATAGAATGACATTTAGTAGTTTTAATTTGTCAGTTATTTTCCTGCACTGAATAATGCTGAATATATTACCAATCCCTCCCCATCACTTAAAAGAAGTATCTTCTTTCTTTACATTCAGAGCTTAACTCAAAAAAGATACCACCATCAAAAATCTGACTGCAAGTGCTTTTCCACTGGACAAGTAACCTAACTCCCTCCTAACCTGCATCAGTCTTACTTGATCCTCTGTTCTAACCTGCTACTTCTTCCCTCTCGTATTTACTACTAAAGTTAGCTCACATTTGTTTTTCTGCTCTGCTAATAATATTTACCTATTGTATCAATTGTCTATGGGATTCTGTGATTACTCTGTGAATTTGTTCTGTTTTTTTTTGTGAATTTTTTTAACTGGGCTGTGTCTGCAAATGGTCTATTGTGATATACAAACTAAATCAATAAAATTAAGATAATCAGTATGTTACCCCTTCAAAAATGCAGCAACATTCAACACCTCAACACTAATAAAACGACGACTATGTTCTTCTGTAGTCAAAGACCAACTGAGGATATTTATTTGCTCAATTATTTATTTAAATTTTGTAGTGAGAATATTAAATAAGGGGGGGGGTGTGGGGGGCACAGCCCCCCACATTATACCAATAGTTTTTACTAAAGATATATATATATTAATGCATTTCTAATGGATATACCTTCCTATAATAGTGAATACATTAAAAGTATGTGGGGGCAACACCTCCCACACCCCCAGTTATTTCATATTCTCACTCCAGGGTTGCACTGCAGTGTGGCAGGGGCTATATTCCATTTTCGACCAAATGAACTTCGATCAAGTGAGCTTTTTTTGAAGTGCAATGCCTGATATAATTTTCGACTAAGTATAATTTGACCAAATGTATGGAATCCATATATATATATATATATATATATATATATATATATATATATATATATATATACACACATATATATCCTGTCTGTGTTATATCATTGAGCAAAATAATAAACTTACCTTAACGGTCTATTTTTGGAAATGCAATTTCTAGCAGCACAACTTTACAGTATTATTACAGTCAGTTATGTGTACACAATACCCTATTTTACTGAACAAACCATACTGGTATTTTTTTTTTATATAAATGAAATTAAATTTATTTAAGGCCAAGATGTTTAATGTAAGACTAGTTTCAAAATAAACTATAACTGTAGGTGCACAGGCATGTAGAATTTTCCATTTTGGTAAGTTATATATTTTTTCTAATTGGCTACTCATGTTCAGAGTTTTATTTTATGTTTTATTATTTTATTTATATGCTTATTACAAAAAATAATGACTTTTACTTCTTGGGGGTTAAATAAAAGATGGTGTTCTTGAGGGGTTATGTCTTTGTGTGTGTATATATATATATATATATATATATATATATATATATATAGTAGAAACCACCAAATCCCAAATTTATGTAGAATCCAAAAAATGACGAGCCGTGGTAGTGCGCGTTCCAAGGAATAAATGTGTATACCAATCCAAACAAAGATGAAGTGCCTACAAAATCCAGCCAAAGCACTTCTATACATCCAAGGCTACAAGCTCATTACCAACCACTTGTCAGAATAAAGATGGAAATAGTGGCTGCAACAGTCTTTCTTGACCAACCTCAGTGTGCCTTGCGTTTAGGCTGTAGTCCACTATCAAACCAAGAATACTTCTAGGCGAACTGCTTCCTTATACACATCCAATCTCCGTAAGAGACAAACACCATTCGGTTCCTTAAACTCTGTTATACCATATAAACTGTTAGCAGGCTGCTTCCTTACACAAATCCAGCATCAGTAAAAGAAAAAACCATTCGGTTCAACCTTCTTTATTCATGTGAGCTTTCACGGCAATACAGAGCCGCTTCATCAGACAAACAACAAATGCTCTGTAAGAGCCAATTTTTAAAAATACCTAGAAGGAAGTCACTCCTACTAACTTCCTGGTATGCTGTGCTAAAGCATTTAAAGTGACAGTGCAATAATAAAATCAAATAATAATATAAAATCAAATAATTCATAATAGCAATGTTACAAATACAAATAAAACTCTGAAAAACTTCATTTTAACAACACATAACATCATTATTACAAAGCCAACGTGTTGTACAGATCACACTTAGATTAAAACTTCTTGCGAATAAGATACTCAAGCTAACAAGATGTCTAAGCGACATAACACATTGAAATAGCTCTTCTCATATACAAATCCAAAAGGTCAAATTCGAGTAATGTACATAACACATACAAAAAAGCAACGTCCATATTGGCGACAGAACCAGCTACATGTTCAAAATGCTGATATAAGACCAATGTGGTGTAAGGGGGGGGGGGAACAAAATGAAATGCTATGATAAATACACTTATTCCTTGGAACGCGCACTACCACGGCTCGTCATTTTTTGGATTCTACATATATATATATATATATATATATATATATATATATATATATATATATATATATACACAGAGAGAGAGAGAGAGCACAAAGTATATGATTTTTTTTCTCATTTAACTGAATAGGAGATATAATCTGTGCTCCTCTTCTTTTTTATTATATTTTACTTTTTTGTTTGCTGAACTGAATAGGAGATATAATCTGTGCTCTTCTTTTTTATTATATTTTACCTTTTTTGTTTGCTGAACTGAATAGGAGATATAATCTGTGCTCTTCTTTTTTTATTATATTTTACTTTTTTTGTTTGCTGAACTGAATAGGAGATATAATCTGTGCTCTTCTTCTTTTTTATTATATTATACTTTGTTTGCTAAAACTGAGATACTCGTCACCATCATCATCGTTACCTTTTTTTTCCATTTCCTGCATGGGGTTGGGATGTCTTGTCAACTGTCATCATTTCTCTCGATTCAATGCCAAGCTCCTCCTTTCTCTGACAGTGATGACTGATTGTTGCAGGTCATTTCTCACACAACCCATCCACCACTTTGCTGGACACCCTTGTTTCCTCCTGACGTCTTCCTGTGTGTTCCAAATCTTCTTCACTCGATTGTTTTCTGCTTTCCTGCACTCAAAACACAGCAATCTGGTCTCTCTGATCTTCTCTGTAACTGGAGCTTCTGGCATCTACTCTGATGTCATCATTACTTCACCTGTCCAACAGTGTGCATCCTACCATTCAGGCACTTCATTTCCATCACCTCTAGCTTCTTCACCTGCTCTGTCTTTACTGCCCAGGTTTCTATGCCATACAGTAGTGCTGCCCATACCATGGTTTTGTACACCTTACTTTTCAATTGTTTAGCATTCTTTTGTCATACACTATCTCTGATACTCTGTGCAAGTTGGCTGCAGTCCCTCTGATTCTAGCTTTGACCTTCTCATTCAGACTTCCCTTCTCCTCAACCACCCCTCCCAGATACTTGAAGCTGTTAACCTGATCCATTATTTTCCATTCTGTTTCACTTCACAACTACTTCTGATTTCCCCCATTTGCTACCATTACAACCATCTTATCTGTTCTCAGTTTCATTCCATGTGCCTTCAATTTTGCATTCCATTCCCGTATCCTTTCCTGAAGTTCTCGTTCAGAGCTTGCCTGTTATGCAACATTGCCTGCGTACAGCAACTTTATCTGCCCTTTCAATCCTCTTTGCTGATGTAGCCCATCACCAGTATGAACAGCAGTGGGCTGAGAACTGAACCCTGATGCACACTCACCCCAATGGGAACCTCTCTGTGCGATCAAATGATGGTCATACTTGAGTAATTTATTCCTTGTACATACCTTGCACTAATTCTGCCAGTGTTTCTGGGACTTCAAACCATCACAGGACTGCTCAAAATAGCTTTCCTTGGGACCTTGTCATATGCTTTCTCCAAGTCTAGGAATGCCCAGTTGGATTCTTTCCTCATTTCTAGCTTCTTCTCAACTATCAGTGTCACTGCAATCAGGTCGGTTGTGCTACATTCTGATGCGAATCTGAACTGCTGGTCTCCCATCTTATTCTCTACTACTGTGCATGTTCATTTATCAAGCATCCTGTTCAGAACTTTCATGCAATGCGATAGAGGTTTGCTACCTCTGTACTGCGCACACATGTGGCTGTCCCCTTGTTCTTGAACACTGGCACCAGTATACTTATTCTTCAGTCATCTTGGATACGTTTCTCTCCCCACTGCTATTAGTCCCCTCAGCAGCCGCTCCTCCCATATCTCTCCCAAAACATCTCGATCATATCTGCAATGACCTCATCTAAACCTGTTGCTTTCCCTGACGTCATTTTCCTTAGTGCTGCTCTTACTTCTACTAAGGTGGGTTTTCTTCTTCTTTCATCATAGGCTGTGTCTGGGGTAGTACAGCTTTTGTGGGATTTTCTTCATTCAGAAGCTAAACGGAAAAATTAAACAAACAGCTGAAATTCAAAACATGATATTTTACTGCAAAAGGACACAGTAGAAATCACAGAGTAAGCGCTTTCATAAGGCACAGTAGCCAAACTTCATCAGACAAATTCAACTAACAAGTGTTCAACATTTATATTGCAAACCACACCCCACTAGCAATCAATTAATCCAAAATTAACCAATTAAAATACATAACACTTACACATTGATTGAACATTGAAAAATAAAGACAAAAATGACTCATACTTGAAAACAAAAATGAATAATAATGAACAGTTCATGAATAAAATTATTGCTAAAATTACCTATCCAATACCCTGAGCTTCAATTTATTACTGATAGAAATAGCATCATTCAAACCTGGGGGAACATGGGCATTAAGGAAGACCTGCCACCAAACCTCTTTGTTCTCCAACCATAATTTCCAAGGACAGCCCCTGTCACCCCGTTTGACCTGCTGCAAAACCAAAAATTTAAAAACATGGTCAGGGAATTTTTTTAATATGCCTGTACAAGGCATTATTTTTGTCACAACGGTGAACATCATACAGATGGTCATATATCCTCTGAGCCAACTTCTATTGGGTCTTTCCACCGTAAAAGCTGGAACAATGGGAGCACAAAGCCGCATATACTACCCCTTGAGTGTGACAATTAAATTTACCCTTAACAATAATCTCCCTATTACAAATCTTCACCTTAGATGTAATTAAAATGTGTTTACACTGACTACATGCCCGCAGGGTGTCATTTTACCTTTTATGTTGGTATCCTTAACTTGCTCCAATATATTTTTAATCTTCCTACCCCTCCTGAAAATAAATTCAGGGTATTCACCAAGCAGGGCCTCCATAACAGGATCACTTTTTTGAACGATCCAATTTTTGTTAACTATATCCTGCATAGAATAACTATCACTAGAAAACGTAGTTACAAAAGAGCAGGAAAACTTCTCTCCCAACCCAGACCCACTGGGTACACCTTCAACCTTATGAACAAGGGTCTCAGCATGAATGTTCATGTTCCCATTCATATCAGAACCAAGTAGGGATCCCACCGAGCTTAAAGCACTTTCCCCCAGATTGTTTAAAATAGGTTTATAAATCCCTTTAATACGTTTGTCGACCACTTCCTTCCTAATGTTATTAATCAAATACTTAGGATAAGCCCTGTCTGCAAACATATGACACATAAAATCACATTCCTCTAAAAAGTCCACATAGCTAGAAAGCATCTGGGCCGCTCTCACCAACTGCCCTTTAATAATACCATGTTTAACATGCATAGGATGGTTACTACTGTAATGCAGTATACTATTTGAATATGTTGGCTTTCTATATATTGTTGATTTCAAACAGCCATAATTAGTTTTAATCAATGTTGTTGTTTTTCTTTCGGCTTTTCCTGGTTAGGGGTCATCACAGCAGAACTCCGGTCCGCTAATGATTGGCAGTAGATTTTTTTTTTTTTTTTATGGGTGCCAGCTCGACACCCAACCTTCATCGAAGGCACGCCCATTCTACGCATGTCTTTTGAATGCCACTTTACCATGGGGAGGACATGCAGACTCCACACAGAAAGCGCTCCAGCCGAGAATCAAACTGGAGAACCTCTTGCTGTGAGGCAACAATGCTACCGCTGCACAACCGCGGCTTGAATACCACACATCCAAATAAGAAATCTTAGTCAAATCAAAATTATAAATGAACTTCATAAATGTGGTACTCTCATTAATGTAATTCATAAATTCCACTATACTTTCCACAGTTCCCTTCCATGCAATGAATAAATTGTCCAGATACCGCAGGTATAATACAATATTAGTAAAAAAAGGGGAGGGAAACAAGAAATGTTTTTCCAACCAGGCCATGACTATATTTTCAAAAAGGGGGCCACAAGGTGAACCCATGGCCACCCCTGAAAACTGCTTAAAAAAGTGCCCCTCAAAATAGATGTAATTATTCCTTAGCACCATATCCATCAATTGTGTATAGGTGTTATTACTATCCTGAAGTTCCCCAAATTCCTCATACAGAAAATCAGAGAACCAATTAAGACCAACATCCTGGGATATACAGCTATAAAGCTCCTTAACATCAATAGTAAGAAAAGTAATATCTTGGTTAGCCATATCCAAGCTGTTACACTTCTCCAAAAAGTGCCAAGAGTCCCGGCAAAGATGTGACATATTCATAACCTTTTCTTTCAATTTATGGTCCAAGTACTTAGCAACATAGCTAGTCTTGGACCAAGAAGAATCCACAATGGGTCTAAGCGGGGGATTGACCAAATCCTTATGGATCTGGGGAATCCCAAAGATCCCAGGAATTTTAGGAACATCCGTAGACATATAATTGAACACATCAATGTCTATCTGGTGCTGGGTTATGTCCATAAGGTCACTGTCAATTTTACGATAAGCAATATTAACCTCATTCAAAGAGGCTTCAGTATAAATATTACTATATAGTAAATCAAACATTTTTTGCACATAGTCATCCCTGGACATAACCACACCTCCCCCCTTATCTGGTTCCATAACTCTCAAGTTCTCACTTTTTAGTTAATTCAGGAAACCCTTTTCCACTTCAGTGATATTGCCATCAACAACATTTTTACCCAAAAAATGCCGAAGATCTGTTTCACAAATTTTTTCAAATGCTTTAATAGCAAAGTGCAATTCGGGGTTGAAACTACTGGGCATTCTCAAACATTGACTGTTAACGTTAAAAACATTGCTATCATTCCTATGCATGAATTTTAGATTGTCTATGTGTATACAATTTGAGATCACAAATCAGTTCACCAATATCACTTCTCCTACTCGGTACATAATTAAAACCCTTACAAAACAGGTCAGGATGTTGCGTTGTTATACATACATCAGTGTAATTATATACTTTAAAGTCTTTTTTGGTGTCAGTAATAACATGCAGTTTGCTAACAGCCACCTCTATCATCTCCTCATTTTCGAATGCTGCCCGACTCTCTGTCCTTGTTGTTTCCAGTTGCCACCCTGTGGATACGGACTCCACTGCTGTCGAGTCCAATTTCTGATCCTCTCCAAACGCTTTGACCCATGCCCCTCTAAAGGGGCTTCCTCACCTCTGTTGTTAAAAGCACCAACTTCCCCATTTATCTGCTGAGAAGGGACTTGTTGTTTACCCTGCAGTGATGGAGGCAGAGGACAGGCGAATCCACCCTGATAAGTATGCCTGTCCCTTTCAAGCTTCTTAGATTTGCAGTTAGTGATAACCGCCTTAATACCATCCACTTGCTGAAAAACATGGCCATAAATCAGCTTGTTCTGTTCCCAAACATCTGCCTGTCGAATCCTCACATCTAGGACACGAATCTCCTCCTGCAGTTTGTCCAAAGCCTTATTGTTATGCTTACACATAAGCTCAAGGAATTTGCAGCCATGACGGTCAAAGAGATCCAAAAGCTCTTGATGGTAAAGAGAATGTGGAATAATCCCATTCGGGAATTTCGACATATGAAGACCCTTCGGAATTTGCTGTACCTTGAGACTCTCACAAAAATATAAATTTTCCTGTTGAATCTTTTTGAACTCCAACAGTTTACTTTTAAAATCAGATAGAAGTGAGTCCATATTCAACAAATCCCCCTGCTGATCTGATACAGATGGTACATCTCCCTTTAACCATCAGTCTAGTGTATCCGTAGATGTACCCATGATATTGTTATAATGGACCCGATTGTTACAACTATGCACCTGTCCCTAATTTAGTGCAGGAAAGCCAGGATCATCCAAAGTATCCACATTACCACATAAAATACGAGGAGTATCTCCCAAATCTTGCTCAGAATGCAACTCCCTCTGAGTACCACATCCATTACCTTCAGGGGTCTTAGGTATTAATTGCTGAACCAGCATAGTGAGGGTGTGTACTGAATCTTTCAGCTTCTGGAAATCCTCCACCGACACTCCAACATATCCTTTAGCCATAATGGTTCAAACCAAAACACAAAACCACCGTAAAAAACACCAACTAGTAAAGAAAACAAAAAAAAAATAAAGCAAACAGCTGAAATTGAAAACATGATATTTTACTGCAAAAGGACCCAGTACAAATCACAGAGTAAGCGCTTTCATAAGGCACAGTAGCCAAATTTCATCAGACAAATTCAACTAACAAGTGTTCAACATTCATTCAGAAGCTCTTGGAAGTACCGTGGACTGATGAACAGATTCCTACTGGAATCCCTAGGAAAGGGTGCCTGACTATCTTCTTTATCTTTCTGTCTTTGGCTCGAAGCCAGACATAGTTTCTTTGCTCCACCTATTGAGTCACTTTCCAGAACCTGGTAGAGTGTCTCTGATGCCCTGTTATTTGCTATTGCAACTCCTCTTAGCCTGTTTGTTAGCCAACCAGCATTCCTTCTTCACCTGGTCCATCTTTTCTGTCTCCCACCTGTACTCCTTCATTTTTTGATGACTTCTAGGACATCTGCATTGCAGCAACAGCTTTCATTATGTACCATATTTTGGTACTTGGTCCAGCAGCACACCTATTCTGCAGTCTTCATACATGCTGTTTTGATTCACTGTCATTCCTCTTCTAGTTCCTGTTCTTCTTGAGGTGCTAGAGGCTTGAGCGATTCCTTGAACTCTTGCACTTTCTCTCCAGTCAATTTCCAGGTGTTCAGCCTAGTCTGTGTTGACCTTAGAGCCCTCAGTGACCACTGCTTGCAGCTTATCGTTTCAACCAGTGATTTATGCTATTGTCTGACTACTGCATATTGGTCTCTCTTCTGTGTGATCTTGTGACTGTCTCCCTTGCTGAATTGAGATTCTAGCTTCTCAGGGATTTCCCCTTAATATAAGGTCAAGTAATCTTGAAGTTAGTATAGAGCAATTATATGGCAGGGATTGGGTAGCAGACCCCCCCACCACCAGTAAAATTGTTTTAAAGTGCTAGTGTGAGTGCTAGTTTTTGTTGTTCCTGTCAGAAGTCAAAGTTTTGTGATCACACATTTTAGGGTCAGTCACCTATGGTTCTAATGCTGTCATGGCACTGAGCAGACAAAACTAATTTTTGGGATCCAGGCTGAGCCTGAAATTGATCAATATCAGTGCACTACTCCGTTAAACAAATATCAATAAATAGGAAACTAATTCTGTAGACATTCTTTGGTTAGGCCTTTCTGCAGAACTTTGGTTCATAGATTACTACTAGGCTAACTGCCCTTGTGAGTTATTTTAAGTCTAGCCAGTTACTCCCTGTGAGAATCAAACCCTGCACTTTGTGTATGTAAAGTAAACACCTTAACCATTATGCTAACCTCTCAGCCTTTGAAAGTATCAAACAACTTATCAGAGCAGAAAACAATATTTACACATCAGATGTTAAAGGAACCTTAAAACCCTGATTTTCTTTTTCTGTTACAGATGATAAGCTTCTACATAAAGATCATTTCTTTTCACAAAGTAACTCATAGCCTAAAATAAGGTACTTGGTGTTTTATTCCAGAGAGTCAGCTACTTCCAGCTCCATTAATTGCATTCATATTATTTCTCAAGTCAAAAGGCCTTCCTATCCCAGGGTCCAAAATACATTCCCTCTACCTTCAGCTTGTCAGTATTAGTATCAGTAATCTCCATACGCATAGATCAGTCAAACAAGGGACCAGAGGAATAAGGCTATGAACCTAAGAGTCCACATCAGTACCCTTGTGCATAGCATGTATACTAGCTTGATGTTCAGCCATTAAACAAAAGAGTAACTGGTTGATTCATTGCTATGCTTCTGCTGAAAGTCCAATTAGACAAATTTGATTATTTACTGTGATGTTGTGTGTCCTTCTAATAGATTATGGGCCTATATTACATAATCAAAGAGACACTTCTTTGAATATGTAATCACCGACCCCTAAACACCGAAATGTGAAAACTGCAAACGGCTAAAACCGCTAATTTTTTCCTAGGGAAAAAATTCAGTTGGCCATTCCCAGAGTTTTCCCTTTACCCCAACGTAGAGCAATCTTGGAGTTGGTATATTTAGTTAGGGGGGTGTGGGGGGCACAGCCCCCACTTAAATTACATTTGAAGTGTTTGTCTTGTTTCTATGGCCCTACAATTTTTTTCCCTAGGAAAAATGCCACACTTTTGGCCGTTCGCAGTTTTCACATTTCGATGTTTAAGGGTCGATGATTACATATTCAAAGAAGTGTCTCTTTGCTTATGTAATATAGACCCTAGATTATACTAAGAAAGGGGGTGCAGCATGCAAAGCTTGCTGCATGACACCTATGGTTCCCCCTGCATCACCCACAGATATTGTTTTTATATTTTTAATTTTGATCTTTCGGCAAGACAGTCAATGCAATGCAGTTCTACTTCACCTACCATAGCCTACAGAAATGCTGTGTTCTGTGGAACTACGATGGGTGACTGAGTGTTTTTGTCTTTATTTATTTTTTTTGGTCCCTTCAGTCCTCATTCATACAGGCCAGGCTCCTAGTATCCAATGTCCATGCTGGGTCTACCAGCTACTCTCCAACCCCCCTGGACATACTCCATTTTTTCTGGGGCTGGTTGTGTATCCTGAAGGTGTCCTAGAGGCTTGGTTAGTCTATGCTTCCATCTGAGGGGGTGGATTTTTTTAAATGACCTACTCACTTCCTTTCCTTACCCATCATGTTTACATATAGGGCAACTCTCCTCTTTGGACCCACCCCAGGGAACACATCAGTGAGCATCCTCCCACCTGAAATGAGCATGTTCAACCCTCTCTGCCACTCTGTTAGTCATTTGTGTTGTTATTTTGACATCTACCTGAATGGGGCATTGTGAGAAACTACCTGAGAAGTCTTGCCCAGCATATAGGTCTTGAGGTCATCCAGTGTATTTTTTTATACCTACTATTTCCTTGCTACAGTAACATAATTAATTTCTGCAGACTTTGCTTGTGCGACTCAGATAACAAATTGGATACCCTTATCTTTAAACCTGTTGCAAGAGTCCCTTCAGCATGACTTCAGTTAAGTCTGTCTGAACAATGAATCCTTCTCTAAAATTTAAGCTAATTAGTAGTGCAAAACACAGAGATAGATTAAATTAACATCTCCCTTTACAAACCACCTGAACCTAGCAGGAGCACAAATAAGCTCAGTAAAGATCCAGGTCAACATGTCAGGTTTAGGGCTGAACCTTCTATAATAAGTGGTCCCAAGAAGTCTTAATCTAATTTTTGATGCTGGGCTATGACCATTCTGTACTGATGTTATTTTAGCTGCCTGATCCTCACCAGTCAACAGCCAGTGTTATGTACTTAACTGGGTTGGTCATGATTCCAGTTCTTCATTTACTTCTCAATCTGCAAACAATGAAAATAGGTACATCAGTTAAAAAAAAAAAAAAAAGATACCTGATTAGCATATGATTTGAATACCAAACAACACATAACCCTTTCTCCTTCAAATAGGATTATGGGATTTTACTCAGAAACACAAATTTAAAAAACTGTGAATGACCAAAATATTACCATATTGAAAACAACACAAAATGTGTTATATATATATATATATATATATATATATATATATATTGTAAAATCTGAATATTTTAATAAAAAAAAAAACAGTGTAAGACACTTCTCTGTGTGGAAGATTTTCAATCCATATATATCTAGTTAATCACTATATATTACTCAGATCAAATAATGGTAGTAGAAGTAGCGAACTTAACTCACCCTAAGTCAAAAAAATAAAAAAATATATAATATATAATATGAATTATTAAGTATTTGAAATGGTCTAAAGTTAATATATTTCCAGCCAAGTAGTATATTGTCTTGTATAAAATCACAGACTTAATAATCTCCTTAATAATCTGGTTAAGTTAGAGGTACCACACCATTATTAATTTTATTTAAAGTACATAAGGGTTTTATTATTATGACAGCTACTAAGTAGGGCAGGACCAGCTCAAATGTCACACTGATGGGGGAAGGGATGTGAATTTAACATGTATATCGATAACACTTTGTTTTACAGCACAATAAACCATTCCCTTGCTTGATAAAAAGTATATACATAGTTAGAAAACTTTTGAGGAAACTATTACTGTATTTTTGTTTTACTTGGATCGCGTGTCTGTGTACATAATGAAGGATTTTCAACTGGAAACAGACTGCCTACCCTGCTTGGATTACTTTCGAATACTTAATTCTGTACACAATTCAAATTATATATTATATATTTTTATTATTTTTTATTTTATTTTTTACTTAGGACAAGTTTAAGTCCGCTGCTTCTACTACCATTATCTGATCTGATTAATATACAGTGATTAACTAGATATATATGGATTGAAAATCTTCCACACAGAGACGTTTCTTACACTGTTTTGTTTTTGGAACTACTATACTTGTTTAGTGGGTTGTTTGAGACTTTGGGGATACCATGGTGATTGCTTGGTTTAATGTCTTAATAAAAGATACTTCAAAAATCTGCCTAATAAAAATAATTTATGTTTGCTTCTAAAAAAGAGAGATGCAAAATATGGGTTATCTTTTTTTTTTAATTATTGACACCATTAATATATTGGCCATGTGGCCTGGTTTTCTGTCTACTAAATAGTTTTAAAATCATATATGATGGGTGATGATATTGACAATACCATGTAATGGGATAAATCAAGTGTGAAAAATAGGTACATACCTCCAAAATAGGTACATTTGAGAGGTCTGGCCATTCAACTTGGGAAAAGGCTGATTTTGAGAAATGGATATTTCAAAAATCCATCTTATCAGAATTTCTTTTTCACTAAATGCCATATTCTGGAAAATTATATTGAATTCAATTAAGAAAAACAGCCTTAAAAGCTATCTTATGTGCCACCTCTTCCCCTTAGCTAATGTAGGTAATTTTAACTCTGAGGTCACTGCATGTAAGCCCCAGCATGGCTGTAGAAACGGATTTCAGTCAAAACTGCCTTCAGAAGCTCAAAATTCAAAGAAAAGACATTTTGAGCATGGAACATTTGATGACTGAATGACTCCCTTAATATTGCCTGCTGTAATTAACAGCTGTGGGACATTTGATTCCCTCACTGGACTATGAACTATTCATCATCTAGATAGTCCACTAGATATTGAGCACATCATCATCATCATCTTTCGGCTTTACCCGTTAGGGGTCGCCACAGCGGATCATCTCTTTCCATTTCTTCCTATCCTCTGCATCTTGCTCTGTCACACCAACCACCTGCATGTCCTCTCTCACCACGTCCATAAACCTTATCTTAGGCCTTCCTCTTTTCCTTTTACCTGGTAGCTCCATCCTTAGCATCTTTTTCCCAATATACCCATCATCCCTCCTCAGCACATGTCCAAACCAACGCAATCTCGTCTCTCTTGCTTTGTCTCCAAACTGTCCAACATGAGCTGACCCTCTAATATACCGATTCCTAATCCCATCCATCCTAGTCATACCAAGTGCAAATCTTAACATCTTTAACTCTGCCACATCCAGCTCTGACTCCTGCCTTTTTGTCAATGCCACTGTCTCCAACCCATATAACATAGCTGGTCTCACTACTGTCTTGTAGACCTTCCCTTTCACTCTTACTGGTACCCATGTCTCACAATTCACTCCTGAAATTCTTTTCCACCCATTCCACCCTGCCTGTACTCTCTTCTTCATCTCTCTTCCACATTCAGCATTACTCTGAACTGTTGATCCCAAGTACTTAAACTCATCCACCTTTACCAACTCTACTCCCTGCATCCTCACCATTCCTCTACCCTCCCTCTCATTTACACACTCTTAGCCCTGCTGACCTTCATTCCTCTGCTCTCTAGAGCATATCTCCACCTCTCCAGAGTCTCCTCAACCTGATTCCTACTCTCACTACAGATCACAATGTCATCTGCAAACATCATAGTCCACGGGGCCTCCTGTCTGATCTCATCTGTCAACCTGTCTATCACCACTACAAATAAGAAAGGACTCAGAGCTGATCCTTGATGTAATCCCACCTCCACCTTAAATGGATCTGTCACTCCCACTGCAGTCCTCACCACTGTCACACTACCCTCGTACATATCCTGTACCACTCTTACATACTTCTCTGCTACTCCAGACTTCCTCATACAATACCACAACTCTTCTCTAGGCACCCTGTCATATGCTTTCTCCAAGTCTACAAAGACACAATGCAACTTCTTCTGACCTTCTCTGTATTTCTCCAATAACACTCTGAGAGCAAACATCACATCTGTAGTGCTCTTTCCTGGCATGAAACCATACTGCTGATCACTAATCATCACCTCCCTTCTTAACCTAGCTTCTACTACTCTCTCCCATAACTTCAAGCTGTGACTGATCAATTGCATTCCTCTGTAGTTACTGCAGCTCTGCACATCACCCTTATTCTTAAAGATAGGTACGAAAACACTTTTTCTCCACTCCTTAGGCATCCTCTGACTTTCCAAAATTTCATTAAACAATCTAGTTAAAAATTCCACTGCCATTTCTCCTAAGCACCTCCATGCTTCCATTGGGATGTCATCTGGGCCAACAGCCTTTCCATTCTTCATCCTCTTCATAGCTGTCCTTACTTCCTCCTTGCTAATCTGTTTCACTTTCTGATTCACTATCCCCACATCATCCAACCTTCTCTCATTCTTTTCATTCATCAGCCTCTCAAAATACTTTTTCCATCTACTCGACACACTCTCCTCTCTTATGAGTACCTTTCCCTCACTATCCTTTATCACCCTTACTTGCTGCACATCTTTCCCAGATCTGTCCCTCTGTCTAGCCAATCGGTACAGGTCCTTTTCTCCCTCTTTAGTTTCCAATCTCTCATACAACTCTCCATATGCCTTACCCTTAGCTTTCGCCACCTCTCTCTTTGCCATGCGCCTCATCTCCTTATACTCATGTCTACTTTCTTCATCTCTTTGACAATCCCACTTCTTCTTCGCCAGCCTCTTCCTCTGTATACTCTCCTCACTCCACCACCAGGTCTCCTTGTCCTCCTTCCTCTGTCCAGATGTCACACCAAGCACCTTTCTAGCAGTCTCCCTTACTAGTTCTGCTGTAGTTACCCAGCTATTCGGTAACTCTCCACTGCCTCCCAGTGCCTGTCTTAACACTTCCCTAAACTCCACTTCACAATCACCCTTTTTTAACTTCCACCATTTAATCCTTGGCACTGCTTTCACACTCATCCTCCTCTTCTTGATCACCAACATCATCCTACAGACCACCATTCTATGCTGCTTAACTACACTTTCCCCTGCCACCACTTTACAGTCTCCAATCTCCTTCAGATTGGCCCTCCTACATAGGATATAATCCACCTGTGTGCATCTTCCTCCACTCTTGTATGTCACCCTATGCTCCTCCCTCTTCTTAAAATTCGTATTCACCACAGCCATGTCCATCCTTTTTCACAAAATCCACAATAATCTGACCTTCAGCATTCCTCTCCTTAACACCATACCTACCCATCACTTCCTCATCCCCTCTGTTCACTTCACCAACATGCCCATTAAAGTCCGCTCCAATCACTAGTCTCTCACCCTTGGGTACACTCACCACAACTTCATCCAACTCACTCCAAAATTTCTCTTTCTCATCCATCGCACACCCGACTTATGGAGCATATGCACTAACAACATTCATCATTACACCATCAATTTTGAGCTTTATAAACATCACTCTGTCAGACACTCTCTTTATGTCTAAAACACTCTTGGCATATTATGCCTTTAGTACAACCCCTACCCCATTTCTCTTGCCATCCACACCATGATAGAACAATTTTAACCCATTTTCTAAACACCTGGCCTTACTTCCCTTCCATCTGGTCTCTTGCATGCACAGTATATAAACTTTCCTTCTCTCCATCATATCAGCTAGCTCTCTTCCTGTGCCAGTCATACTGCTAACATTCAAAGTTCCTACCCTCACTGCTACACTCCTAACCTTCCTCCTCTCTTCCTGCCTTCAGGCATGCCTTCACCCTCCTCTTCTCCTTTGGCCAACAGTAGCCCAATTTCCGCCAGCAGCCTGTTGGCTAACAGTACTAGTGGTGGTCGTTGTTAACCCGGGCCTTGACCGATCCGGTATGGAAATATGAAATTTTCGCACCATATGTTATGTGGCAGAAGTTTTACACCGGATGCCCTTCCTGACGCAACCCTCCCCATTTATCCAGGCTTGGGACCGGCACAAAGAAATGCACTGGCTTGTGCATCTCCAGTGGCTGGGTTCCACTAGATATTGGGCACAAGACTTCAAAATGGACTCTGAAAAGCAGATGGAGCTCTATGCTGACTAAAAGGCAGTACTGTACATTGTACAACATTACAAGGGTGGAAAGCAAATTGTCTTTGTCTTTTTTTTTAACAACTTTATTGATTTTCACATATAAGTAATCAATTACATAAAATGCATAAAAGAAATTCAGCAATAATACAAAACCAAAACCAGAAACATAACACAACTAAAGTATTTACAGAAGTGTCCACTATATAAAAGTTATACAAAACTCTAAGATATATAAATGATTTTGAAGTTTTAATTACTATTTGTCTAATGAGACTTTTAACTTATACCGCATATTATATGATGAAACAGAGCTGATGGATCTCGATTTAATGGTCAAAAATTCCAAGTGGCAAACTTCAGTTATAATATTCTTGAATTCTGATAAAGAGGGTGAAGTTTCAGACATCCAATTTCTAGTTATAACCTTTCTGGGAACAGTCAAATTGGACCAAACCACGGGATATTTATTTTGTATACAAGCAGGAACTTGTGTATTGAACAAAATCAAAGATAGGGCAAATGTATCTGAAAACAAAGCCTGAAGAAAGTTGTTAAAGGTGTCCCAATATGTTCTAAGAATTACACAATCAAAAATATGAGACCAGTCAGCCTTTGTTTCTCATTTCCAGCACAGAATGTCTCTCTTATTAATTTTTCCCATTATGTGAGGTGTAAAAATGGACCTGTACATAAGTTTCCAAGCAAACAATCTCCATTTAAGAGAGGAAGTAGTCAGTTTAGAAGATTCCAATATTATTTTCTTATCACTATCATTGGGTTGTTATTAACTGTGGAGAAATTGTTTTAATAGTTCTCCAGATAATTTTTGTTTCATTTCTAATTATTTTAAATATTTGTGAAAGCATGCCATTATTAGATAATTTATGCTGTATAAACAAAGTCCAAAGGCTAAGTAATTTAGGGACAGACATTTTTGTACTTGTTGACATTAGGTCTATTTTACTAAGTACAAACCATCTACAGGCTTGTATTTCCAACCATAGATCATTACTTAATTCATATTTAGCAATTATAAAGTCAATAGCATTCAACTTGTCATTTGTCAATAACTGAAACCAATAAATTAAATTATATTCCTTAAATACCATTATCTTTGCAAGATCTAAAGACATATTTTCTTGTATAAAGGCAATAGGAAAAAGGAGAAAACTCCAGGCTTTATAGACTGGATTTTTTTAAATAAAGTTGCCAAAATTCTTCAATGCAAGTAACATATAATGAGATGTATATGTTTGGAGATTATATGTAGTAAGATAGTCCTTTAGCAACCAGATAAATGGATCATTTAATATTAACAATTTGTGAGAATTGGATTCATCACGTGGATTAAAACACTGAGTTTCTAAGAATTTCTTCCATTTAGCTGTATGTTGTTTATCTGTTAATAAGGAAATAGTTTTAATCACCGAGGAAGTTGAGTATAGTTCCAAATCTGGTAAACCAATTCTATGTGTAGAGCAGTCTCTCAAGTAATGAGCTAAAGCCACTCTAGGTTTATTTGGGAACCACAAGAACTTTAAAATCACTGAATTAAATTATTTTATATATGATTTAGAGGGTGGTAGTGATAATGATTGCACAATATATAGAATTTTTGGTAATATTATCATTTTAATGTAGAGAGTCTCTCATCCATTGTCAAAGAAAGCTTATTTCATTTGACTATATGATTGTTTATAGAGTCTAAGCCTTTATTATAATTAACATCTACTATATCTTTAATATTTTTAGTTAATAGAAGTTCAATATCCTGGCCTATGAAACTTGATTGGAGAGACTGAGGGAAACAGGTGGTATGTATGGAGCAGAGAAGTGTTATTGTAGCATTAAAAGTTAAAGATAGCTTTTTTGGTATTTTATAGAGTTGTATCAAATTAAGCATGCATATCCCAGCTGTAAAAACAAGTATACATGCATTAGTCTGTAGCTCAAACTCATATGATTGAAATAAATATTTGTTAAACTTCTCACCAAGGCTATTATTATTAGAGTAAATAGGAAGTAGTTTTATTTTATTATCATTAAAGAATAAGCTTGACTTCCTTTGAAAATTTTCCATGATTTTAAAAACAGCAGAGACAGAAGCATCATTTCCCTTTGTAGTAAGAAGAATGTCATCTATGAATAGTTGGATTTTGGAGGTCACATCAAGACTTAATTTAAAAACTTCAGTATCTGGATTCATCTTTATTAAATTAGCCAATGGTTCCACTACCAGAGTAAAAAGTAAGGGAGATACAGGGCAACCTTGCTTAGTCCCTTTGAGTATGTGTATGTTATGTGAAGTGTAAGTACTTATTTTAATGTAAGCTTGACATCCTCTATAAAGATAAGTTGAATGAAATTATTAGAAAATTTTAATTATTCCAAGATAAGGAAATGATAATCCCAATTAAGAGAATCAAAACCACTTATATCTAAACTAATTATGGTTAAATTTTCTTTTAAATTTTTAGCAGAGTCAGTTGTGGTTAAAATTCTCTTAACAGTATCATGTGTGTTCCTGTTTAAAATAAAACCTTTATCAACCAGAACTGCAAGAAATTTCCGTAATCTATCAGCATAAATGGGCATAAACATTTTATAGTCAACATTTAAAAGAGAGATTGGTCTGTATGAGAAACATTTAGCAGAATTCTTTAACCTTTAATATGGGGTAAATAAGAATATATTTCCAAGAAGACAGCATATTGACTAGATCTTGAGAGATAGAAAAAACTTTATGTAGTAAGTTTAAAGCTTCTTTGGGCATTATTTTGTAAATTTTAGGGATAATTCCATCATTACCAGGAGCTTTATTTTGTTTTAACTTATTTATTTGATATTGGATTTCATATAATGAGATGGGTTTGTGTAAAGTTTTAACTTGTAATTTTGATAACTTATGTTTGGTATACTTTTAATACATGCTCGTATTGCTTCTTTAGAATCTAATACACTTAGTTTCTGATTGATTTTATTAAAATATTCCCTAAATTCCATCAATATAGCAGATCTGTGACATTTTTCTTTTTTTAGGAGAATAAATCTCTTTGATATGATTAAGTTTACCACGTCTCTTGGTCTTATTAGCTAAATTATTTAAGAACTTGGGATTGTATGTTAGGATACAATTGAAGTCCCCCCTGCTAGAATAATATTACCTATAAATATATGTACAATCTGATTTAAGTGTTTCACTGTATCAGACCCAATTCCTAGAATCCAGTAGATATTTATAAGAGTAAATACATTAGAACCGAACAGGAAGTTAACAGAGTAAAACATGCCTTTGTCATCTTTGTAAACATCAATAATTTTAGGAAGGGGAAAAGTGTTACTCCATAGGATAGCTACTCTTCTTTTTCTTTTGGAAATGATGTGAGCTAGATAATACAGTATAACATCTTGCGTTAATTTTATTTATGTATTCCTCTAAAAGATGTGTTTCTTGTAAAAAGACTACATAGGATTTGTGTGATTTCAAATATTTAAGTCAACTTTCCCTCTTGCAATTATTATTTAGACCATTAATATTAACAGACATTTCAGAAGAAACATATTGCTTATGTAGGAGACTTGTACAAAATCTGACCATTAATTTGTTTTGTATAAACGAACAAAACATCAGTCCATCAGCAATTGTGTAAGTATTAATAGGTAATAGATCACTCGTAATCTATAAATTGAGTTCAGCATTGAAAATACTGTAGACACCAAGAAAGAACATGAATAATAAAGATAATTTAGAACCAAAATTCTATACCCTCCCAACCATTTCTTGGAATTACAGACTCCCAACCTGAGCAACAATTGCTACTCAAATTGACCAACCAACAAACAGCAGATATTCAAACTCCACTTAAAAATAAATGATCTAACATATAATAGTATAGAGAATAATACATCCATCATCCATATTAAAACAAAATCCTGAAATTGAAGATTATTAGTGTACAATTATAACAACAACATGTCTATTGTGTATTTAATTAGCCATTTCAAGAAATAAGTAATACTGTCACTAAAGAAAGAACTGATATCATCATATATCATATTTCCAAAGGCAAATTATTGCAATTCAACTAAAGCAAGAAGGCTGCTAGTGAACAATGATACAGATAAAAGCCACAGTAGGAATTCACCATCTCAAACTGGAAAAAATATAAGGAAGACAAGGACATCCAACTCAAATACCAATGATATATATAGAAACATTGAGTGGGTTATAATAGCTTAAATAGCAAAGCCATTTTAAAAGTACAACTATGTTTTGTATTTAGATGTATTTGTTGCATTAAAATGAATATTAGCATTTGTATTCAGGAGTACTTACATGCAACACCTTGAAATTGAGAGTAAGATCCTGCATTGTTCTTGGTACAACACAGAATATTCAATTCCCTCCTACCATTTGGATCATAAAAAACATCTAAAGGTTTGTATAAATGGATTTATATATTCAACAACCCTCATAGTTTGTAAATAAAGTATCAAGCAGTCTATTGTTGTATCCAGGTAAAATTCAGATTTATATAAAAAAGCATTTATTCTTCCCTTAAGCAAGATAATTATATTAAGAGGTCAAATATAAGTGCTAGCAACATAAAATAATATCTAGCCCTTCAAAGAAATATTGTAACAATTAATAGGGACCCACATAGCTCTCAACCAATGAAGGACAAATCTCAACAGAACCAGAGACAAATCCAAAAAAAAAAAATCAGGAACAACCAGGACACCTCCAAAATACAAGTTCTACCAACTTGAGGCACTAACAGAACCAGAGAATGTGAATTAATATACATTTCCTGAAGTAAAAAAAGTATTCAGCTCTTAATTATTGTCATTATTTATTAGGTACAATTCATCATCTTTTGTCCAAAAGGCACCAAAGTTAAGAGGGATTAAAAGGGACAGAGCTACAATTTGAGTTAAAATCAGGGACAGTTTAGAGACATGGGGACCCAAAGAAATTTTTTATTAAAATATCAATGCCAGCATATATACTAGAATATGTTCTTTATGAATCAATCTGTTCATGGTATTTAATTTCTATTGCACATAAAATCACTTCAACGGATAGCTTGTGAAAAGATGTTTGGAAAATTCACCATATATCTCTCAGTTAAACTAATCAAAGTCAACATAAATTATTCTTTACTTATACCAGGATATTATTAAACCACAATATTGTGCGATATCTACTTCTCCTTGAATCATGAAACTAATAAGAACAATAATATTCAGTTATAAAAGCTTTTCATGGAACAGCAATTCTACAATCACAATGATACTTAATATTACAAGGTTTCTCTAGGTCATGTGTAAGTAGTTGGATGTGAAGGAAAACTGAGATGTATCTGTTCCATTCCAGGATTCCCAAGGCTGCTCTGCTCTTAATGCACGCTCATAGGTCACATGGGTAGGGACTATTTGACAGTTGTCACTACAGATAAAGGTCAAGAACCAGGAACTTATTTTGCAGCCATCTGTTGCTGCTAGGGACATAAATGTGTCTGAATAAATAAAGCAGCAGAGGTGACACACACATTTTAACTGCTGCTGTTCTTCTCATTAGAGACAATTTTTCCTACTCCAGCTGTTAACATGTACAAGGGACTTTGACTGTACATCTTTCCGGTTGCTATTAACCATTTTTCTTTGCTCAGGGTTCAGCATTATTCCTTGATATCTAAACCTTCCCAATTCCAGTTAAAGAGAAAGGCAGCTGCTAATAGTGGTAAAGTACAGTTGTGTACACTTACCATAAATGTAGATGTTCAAGTGTATTCACTGTTGCAATCATCGCATTTGGGTTATCTGCTTGCAGTAGCCCTCGGCCGGCCTGATTATCAAAGTCTTGGGTCCTGCATCGGTTGCTGTCTCTTCTTCTATGACATCAGGTAGTCAGGGGTATAAAGCATGCAGCCGATGCCATTACATCAGTTTTTCTTGCCCCAGATGTCAGGTACCCCCATAATGGGAAGCTATTATATACAAGGTTACACCTCTAACAAAAAGCAAATACACCAGAAAGATTAAATACAGTAGACAAGAAGAGAGGTATAGCCAATAGAAGTCAGGGGGTTGGAGGGAGGGTAACCAGGACTGCAACAGTGAATTCACTTGAACATCTACATTTATGGTAAGTGTACACAACTGTACTATGCTCTTTGTGTTTCACTGTTGCAGTCATTATGTTTGGGTACATTCCCAAAGCTAAGGAAGAGAGGAGGCAATTAGAGAGCATTAGGACCAGCTATTGGGCCCTGCAAGACTGCAGTGGCAAAACCAGCTCTGGATTTAGAAAAAAACAGCAAGTGGTAATGCTTGGTGAAGGTATGTACAGAACTCCAGGTAGCAGCTTCTAGGATGTCCCTGGTAGGAACACATCTGAGAAAGGCTGTAGAAGTAGATGCAGCACTGGTGGAATGTGATCTTATCCCCTGTGGGGTAGGTTTGCCATGGTGCTTATAGCAGAAATGAATGCAATGGCCTATCCACTTAGAAATGGTTTGCTTTGAAATGGCCTTCCCCTCTGCCCCTGCCGCAAAGGCAACTAGCGGCTGTTCAGTTTTCCTGAGAGGCTTAGTCCTGTCCAAATAAAATCTAAGTTGTCTGTGCACATCCAAAGAATGCAGTATTCGTTCTCCTTTGTTCTGTGGATTAGAAAAGAAGGCTGGCAAATGAATGGACTGATTGAGGGCTACACTGGATACCACCTTGGGCATAAAGGAAGGATTGGTCCTGAGGGACACCCTGTCTGCATGGAAGATGATGAAGGGCTCCACTGCCATGAGGGCCTGTAATTCAGACACTCTTCTTGCTGAAGTGATAGCTAGAAGGAAGGCTGTTTTCCAAGAAAGGAATTTCAGCTCTGCAGTTGCAGCTGGCTCAAAAGGAGGAAGAGTGAGCTTTTCCAATACAAAGTTAAGGTCCCAGGATAGAGTAGGGGCTCTCCTGGGTGGTCTTAAATTTTTGGCCCCTCTGAGGAATTGTTTCAGCAGGGGCTGAGAGAAGAGGGGAGGATCAGTATTATAATGTGCTGAAATTGCTGAGGCATGCATTTTAATAGAAGAGAAGGTAAGGCCCTTGTGAAGCATCTCTGTTAAGTATTGAAGAATATGCAGTAAGCTGGGCACAGATGTGCCCATCCCCAGAGTTTGGCTCCAGGAGCAGTATCTTTTCCACTTTTCAGCATAGGATTTTCTAGTACTAGGCCTCCTTGCCTCCAGAATGACATCCAGCACTTGTTTACTGAGGGATGGTATTGGAGAGCTCAGGTAATTAGCCAGGTTGCAAGGTTCAGGGTTTGATGCTGGGGGTGCAGAATCTGGCCGTCCTGCTAGGAAAGCAGGGAAGGGGTCTGAGACATGCTTCCAGCAGTGACATACTGTGCAAGAGGGGGTACCAGTGTTGGCGTGGCCAGTCTGGTGCAATGAGTATTGTCCTTGGTTTGTCCTGTTTAATCTTTAATAGAACTTTTGAGAGGAGAGGCAGAGGGGGAAAGGCATAAACTGAGAAGCTTTCCCAGGTGAAGGACAGGGCATCCACTTTCCAAGCTTGTCTGTGGGGAGTCCTTGTGAAGAATTTGTTCAATTGGTAGGTCTGAGGGGAGGCAAGCAGGTCTATCTCTGGGCTCCCCCCATTTGTTTCTCAACATGTTGAATATCTTTGGTTCCAGTTTCCACTCGTGTGGATCCACGAGATTTCTGCTTAGGTCGTCAGTGAATTTAGCTTGCCTGGCCGTAATTGAGCTTGTAGGTGCACTTGGTAGTTCAAGGCTGTGTTCCACAGAGCCATGGCTAGTCTGCAGAGAGGGTATGAGTGGGTTCCCCCCTGCTTGTTTATGTACCACATTACAGTGGTGTCTGTCTTTACCAATAATTGTCCTGGAAGAATGTGGTCCTTGAAGGCTGTCAGAGAATTCTGTACAGTTAATATTTCTCTTTGATTGATATGCAGATGCATTTGACTCTGGTTCCATTTGCTCTGTATGCACTGCCCTGCCAAGTGAGCCTCCCCATGCATAGTCTGATGCACCTGTTGTTAGGGTTTGGGTGGCAGGGGGTAGAGTGAATGGCAGTCCCTTGTTGTGGTAGCCGGCCTCTGCCCACCAAAGGAACTATGTCTTTATACAAAGAATGATAGGGATCATTGATTCCAGGTCCTGAGAATGTTGACACCATAGGCTTTTTAGATACCATTGTAGTTTCCTCATATGCAGTCTTGCATATGGAATTATTAAGAGGCCATGAACCCCAAGGCTTGCAGTATTTTCCTTGCCGATAGCTGGGTCTTTGTGGCCAGTAGTTTTTATTTATTTATTTATTTAAATTTGTTGACCGGGAGTGTCCGACTGGACTAGGTCCATTTTCAGCAGAGGCCCAGGGAGAAAAGCTCCACAGTTAAAATAAACAAACAGTATTTACATTGGATTACATAGTGATTAACAATTTACATAGCAATTACTTACAACATATTTACAGATGAATAACATAGTACATCAGTAGACAACTAGAATCTTTATCTGTGAAGTGCATACCAAACATTAACAAATGTTACAAGAAGAAGTTCGTGCTGTATAATAAGTACTGGCTTATGAGCATCTGAGCTTGCTATAATCAAGGTAGTTAGTGGAGTGGGAAGAAAGGTAGTGGTGGGATGGGGTGGATGATATTAGAGTGGGAGTTGCAAGGGCATAGCCAGCATGTTTTTAGTTGCGCTTTTAGTAAAGTTTTGAAGTGGGTGCATGATAGTATGGAGGTAATTGTGGGTGGGAGTAAGTTCCATAATTTGGCTATGGCGCAAGAGAATAGTGCTTCACCAGCAGAGTTATTGGCTTTAGTTATCTGCAAGTGATTTTTGCTGCTGGATCTTAGTGGTCTGGTGGTGCGATAAGGTTGGAGTAGATTCTGGAGGGATGGGACATTTAGTGGATGGTTTACTAGTTTGTGGGTGAGTGAGAGTTGATACCACTGAAGGAGGTGAGGGAGTTCAAGCCAGCCCATTTCAGCAAGTGAGAGACAGTGGTGACTACGGTAGGATGCCCCTGTGGCAAATTTGGCGATTTTGTTGTAGCAGGTCTCTAGCTTGTTTAGATCACATTGCCTTAGGTTGGTATATATTGGAGAGGCATAAAATAGGGTGGAGATAAGGTGGGAATTTGCTATTGAAATCTTTGCTGCTTTGGTGAGAAATTGCTTATTTCTGTATAACGCTCCTAGTTTTTTGTGGACTTTTTTTTATAGTCATGGATATGTGAATGTCAAATTTTAGTTTATTGTCTATTTCCACTCCTAGCAATTTGGTGTGTTCAGTTGAGTATATAGTGATGTTGTCTTTTGCTGTGATGTTAAAGTGAGAGTTGTTTTGAGTATGTTTGGTGGGTTGGAAGATGAGTAGTTTAGCTTTGTTTGGGTTGAGTATTAATCGGGCATCGGATAACCATGTTTCAACAGAGGAAAAGGCTTCCTGTGTGACTTTTTGCAGTTTTGGTAGGGACTGGGCTGAGCAGATGATGGTTGAGTCATCTGCGTATTGTATGAGTGTGCCATGTTTGGTGGCAGAGGCTAGATTATTGGTGTAAACAGAGAAGAGTAGGGGTCCCAAGGATGGATCCTTGGGGAACCCCTATGGAGACAGGTAGTTGGGGAGATATGTAATTCTGCCATACAATGGATTGTTGGCGGTCAGACAGGTATCTCTGAAACCAGTTGGTGACCGATTGTGAGAAGGATAGGTTATTGAGGACAGAGATAAGTTGTTTGTGTGGGACCATGTCAAATGCTTTAGATAGGTCTAGGAAAGTAGCAGAGGAGAGATAACCATTGTTTTTATGCTGAAGGATAGTGTTAGTAAAGGAGAGTAAGGCAGTGGTGGTGCTATGGTTTGGTCGGAAACCATGCTGAGTACTGGAAAGGAGGTTGTTAGTAAGGAGGTAGTCTGAGACCTGAGAGTGTATGCATCTCTCTAGTATTTTGGAGAGTGGAGAGAGAATAGCTATGGGGCGGTAATTGGTTAGTTCTGTGGAGGGACCGTCTTTGTGGAGGGGAATTATATGTGATAGTTTCCACAGTGTGGGAACGTAACTTTCTGACAGAGATCGGTTAATCAAGATGGATACTGGGTAGGTCAGAGCATCAGCTGCGATTTGTAAGTATTCACTTGGGAGGCTGTCTGCTGCTAATTTGGTGGGTTTAAGTTTAGTTAAGAGTTTTTTTATGTTGGAGGTAGGTACAGGAGAAAAAGAGAAGGCAGTGGGGAGATTACTAGTTGAAGGTGTGGGTTGGAGGGGAGGGGGTTGTGTTGTTTAGCTAGTGATAGTATGGTTTGGGTGAAGTTAGTGTTGAATGAGGTAGCAATATTTTCTGAGGAGTGAGGGATGTTAGGAGGAGGGGTACTGTCTTTACCTGGGTGGAGGATGGAGTTTATGGAGGACCAGAATTGTTTGGGGCTGTGTTGTGAGGAGTCTAGGGCAGACTGGTAGTATTGGGATTTGTCCTGTTTTATTAGCTTTTTGACTCTATTGCGTAGTTCTAGGAATTTCTGTCTAGCTGAGGGGGTTTTGGTTTTGCGCAAGTGCTCCCAGGCTTTATCCCTGTTTTTCATTTCTGACTTAGTGGTTTTCTGTAGCCATGGGGAGGGTTGTGCTTTGTTTCTGGAGAATCTTATGGGGGCATGGTAATTAATGATGTTCAGGAAAGTAGTATTAAAAAATTCAACTGCATCATCTAGACTGAGGCACTTTAGAGGATGCCAGTTACATTCTTTGAGGGATGAGATGAATGTGAGTGGGTTAAAGTTTAGTTTTTTACGTATTTGACGGTAGATGACAGGTTTAGCTTGGTATAGGTATTTTTGAGTAGGAATGTTGGGGAGTGATCACTGAGGCTATCTGATAAGCAGCCTGTTATATATGACTGGGGGCTCTTACTGACTAGTATCCAATCCAGGGTAGTGTGCTTGGTGGAGTTTTTATTTATCCTGGTTGGTGACTAGACTAATTGAGTGAAGCCATGAAGGTGTACATGATGAAATCACCTAAGATGATAGTTTCTTGGGGGAGATGGTGGGTAGACCAGCTGAGGAGGTTTTCTAGGGGAGGGATGTTTTGGCCAGGTGGGAAGTAGCATCCAATTATGTTGATGGTTTTGTTTTGGTTAATTTTGAGGTTGGTATATATTATTTCTTCATTGCCTATTTGTGGAGCTGATGATTTTAAGACCTGGATGTTTAGATGCTGTTTAAATATTATAGCTACACCACCTCCTTTTTTGTTTAGCCGGTCTACTCTTAGTATGCCGTAACCTGTAGGGAGTATTTGCTCACTGGTAATGTGAGGTTTTAGCCAGGTTTCTGTCAGGATGACTATATCTGGGGAGTACAAGTCTATGGTGGCATGGAGTTCATGGACTTTGTTGGATATACTTCTAATATTTAGGCATAGTAGAAGGAAGTCACTTGGCTTTCTATTGGCTGTAATATGGGAGAAGTTGTGGTTTCTAGTCTGATTATGAAGATTGGGGTTGGAGATAGTAGGGCCAGGGTTGGGGTGGATGTCTCCACTTAGGGCTAGTTTTGATAAGAATGAGATTATTAGTTTTCTCAGTTTTTGAATGTGTTTGTTTATAAGGGAAACTTTATGATTGTGCTCTGTGGGTAATTGGTATGGTGGGAGGGTTACTATGTTAAGTTGTAGGGATGCTTTATGTTTGAGTAATATAGTTGGTAGAATATGTGGGAGGTGCATAGGGATGGTTCTTGAGCTGGTGGGAGGGGAGCTGAGTGTGGGTGAGACATGAGTGGTGGTGTGAGTAGTAGTACAGTGGTAGTGGTTGAGTGGGGAATGATGGAGCTTTGGTAGGATGTAAGATATGCAAGGAGAGTGCATGCAGTGAGCATAGGAAAGGTATGCTTGTACATGTTAGTTGAGGAGGTGTGATAGTAGTGGGAAGATGGAGAAGGTAGTGTTGGGTTAGTGCTGTGGTTGGCTATTAGAAAGATGGGAGGGGTTTGAGTGCAATAAAGGTGGGACCACCGGGGGCAGGAGGGAATAGGGGGCAGGGTGGGGAGCAAAGCGGGTAGAGACCCTGTTAGTTGCTCGTAGGAGGGGCTGGAAACAATCACAAAGCAAAGACAAGTATGTGTTAAAAAACAATCACAATTGACCAAGGACTGCTCTGAAACTGTAAGTCTTTTCTTAATTTCTCGGGTGGAAACACAGGATAACCTTGTATCAGTAGGCTACTGTCGTCATAGTTTAAATTAACAAACACACAGTATTGATCAGTTATGGATACTATTTGCTAACAGAAGGGAATAAGAGAAAGTGGAAGGTGTGTGTGTGTGTGTGTGTGTGTGTGTGTGTGTGTGTGTGTGTGTGTGTGTGTGTGTGTGTGTGTGTGTGTGTGTGTGTGAGTGTGTGTGTGGGGGGGGTGCTGCTTACAGCCAAAGCAGAGTGCTCTCCAGGGAAAAATGAAGATTGGCTCAAACAGGTAGACACATACTGAAAGTTAACTGTAGCTGTTTGCAGACAGTTCAGAACCAAACTGCACTTTTCTTATAAGAATGTTAAAGGTGGTACCGCAGTTGAATACTTAAGAGTGGTGTTAGGTCTAGAAAAGAAGAGTACAGAGAGGAGTAAGCACTTTTGAGATGGTAAATATATATTATAAAGATTATAAAAAACACACTGAGCAAATAGCTACCACATGCAGGACAATGTCCTGAACCACTACTTAGTATATGCAGATACTGAGCCAATTGGAAGAACATTAGAAAACAAAAACCCAGACAGTTATGCAGTCACAGATAAAAATATAGCGAGCAACAATCTGTCGTGGTTCTCTAATGTGAATTCTATCCACCAGTAACAGCACAAACTTATAGAAATAATTTAGACACTAGTATGAGCTGTCTACACACAACACGATTACATGAATAACATTAGTGAACAAGGTGCAGCTATGCAAATAGACCATACATACTATTATACTAGAAACAACTTAGTGCATACAAAATGCTAGCATGCCATAGTAACATCAATAATAAAGCATAAAACATATTAGATGTCTAACACAAGTCAACATAAACATATACAGTTGTAAAATGTCTAATACAATTCAACATAAATAGGCATTTACAGTTGTAAAACACTTACTGGAGAGACACTGAGCCTTCATGGGGCCTGTAGCAGAGTGGATTGTAGTTTTACAAATGGTGCCTGCCAAGTAACATTTATTAAAATCTATGTTATTATTTACAAAGGTACAAGGCAAGCTATTACCAATGAAAGATAAGGCAAAGTATGAATGTGGACAAACTAACACATTGGAAACTAACCAATTTACCAATGAAGAATAGATAACTATTCACATATCTAATGGACATTAAATGCCAAAGAGTGAACCTTAGTTATGTTGGATAAGCAACGTCATGCCCCTAAAATGATGCATGAGCATAGCCATTCTTAAACCATAACTGACAATCTGTCATGTACCCCACAATGAATCCCAGGCTTATGTGACATCCCCAGAAGTAAGCACCAATTGTCACTCTCCAAAATCAGATGATCTCACTGAAGATGCTCTGAAGAACCAAGCAGAAGACTCCAAGCAATACATAAGTCAAAGACAATATTCACACTGCCTTAGGAGAAAACCCTGTGGAGATGAAGTTTGCAGGGGGAGAAAAATTACTCTGAATTAAAAAGAAATGATATTGTGGTAATTAGATGTCAAAATGTCTATTTTTTGAAATGGAAGTTTACATTATCAAGAAAGTAAAAAAAATTGCAAAATGGAATGAAACTTGATACATTATCACAATTATTGTAAAGAGCATTACTGAATTTTTGAACATTAGTCTTATAACTACAGTATGTTGGATTACAGTTAATAGTAACTGTAGCATTGCTGTATTATTAAAACTGATAAATACCAGCTAAATGACATTAGCTCTGTGACAGAGAACATTCAAAGCCCTAACTTCTACCTAGAAGACCCAGAATTATAGGGCCTTGAGACCTGGAAGAGCCAAAGAAGGAGGTCAGGAGCCATCAGCACATGCTATTTTGTCCATCCGTGTGGAGAGAAGTGCAACCCATTATATGACTGATTCCTGATAGAGGAAGAGTTTTGGGCATGCAGCACAACATGTCAAAATAGCAGCACCCATTCAGATGTCTGGATACCAGGGTTAAATGTGCAAAGTATGTGCACATCATCAGGCAATATTGCTGGATGTCAGCTAATGTAAGGCTGCCATGAGACATGTATACATGCGTTAGGAAAATAAAATATTCACCCTACATGGTTGCCTGAATTACAGCCTGGCCATTGTTCAGTTCTTACCCCTTACAGGGAAATGATGGGGCAAGCAACTGGAAGAGGCTTGAATAGCTGACAGACGTAAGAAAAAAGAAACATTAAAAAAATAAATAAGCAAGTAGCATCCAAGTGCAGTTACTTTTACAAGCAGCAATACACACACCCACACACACAAACACACCTTGCCTGATAATCCGTTCACCCGATTGCCTTCACACACCTTACCTGATAATCCATTCACCCAATTGTCTTCACCACAACGATAACCCATTTGCGATCACCACAACGTTAATCCATTTGCGATTGCCTTGCCCTTCTACTCACTACAACCAGCAATAATTATCCATGCGGCTTCCTCCACCATAATGCACTTTTCCCGCTCGCAGCCAGCCAGCCGGACATGATGTGATCTGACGATGTGAGCTCAATTCCGACTGGCTGACTGACAGCATACTTAAAGGAGCCAACACTGTTTATAAAAATAAAAATATGTAATTTTTTTTTAATTAAAATGCTACCCCCTCTTCTAAAGAAGATGTACTGAAATCAATACAGTGCGTATGCCTCCCGACCTCCCTGATGGGGCCTGTAGCAGAGTGGATTGTAGTTTTAAAAATGGTGCCTGCCACAGGTAATATTTATTAACTTTGGGTTTGTCTTGAGGTAATAAACAGGGAAGGGGGGGGAGGGGAGAACAAGGGTGTGAGCAGGCAGTTCTTTGTACTGCTGCTAATGAGCCAAAGCAAAGACAAGTATGTGTTAAACAATCACAATTGACCAAGGACTGCTCTGAAACTGTAAGTCATTTCTTAATTTCTCAGGTGGAAAAACAGGATAACCTTGTATCAGTAGGCTACTGTGGTCATAGTTTAAATTTACAAACACACAGTATTGATCAGTTATGGATACTATTTGCTAACAGAAGGGAATAAGAGAGAGTGGAAGATGTGTGTGTGTGTGTGTGTGTGTGTGTGTGTGTGTGTGTGTGTGTGTGTGTGTGTGTGTGTGTGTGTGTGGTGGGGGGCTGCTTACAACCAAAGCAGAGTGCTCTCCAGGGGAAAATGAATATTGGCTCAAACAGGTAGACACATACTCAAAGTTAACTGTAGCTGTTTGCAGACAGTTCAGACCCAGACTGCGCTTTTCTTACAAGAATGTTAAAGGTGGTACCGCAGTTGAATACTTAAGAGTGGTGTTAGGTTCAAAGTTAACTGTAGCTGTTTGCAGACAGTTCAGACCCGGACTGCGCTTTTCTTACAAGAATGTTAAAGGTGGTACCACAGTTGAATACTTAAGAGTGGTGTTAGGTTGGAGAGACACTGAGCCTTCATGGGGCTTGTAGCAGAGTGGATTGTAGTTTGAAGTAGGCTGTTAAACTTGTTTCTCTGGCGTGAGGTAGGCCATCTGGGAAGTTGTGTTCAAGCTTGCTCCCAGGAATACAATTTGTTGGCAGGGTACTAGGTGAGATTTATTTTCCTTTATGGTGTACCCCAGTGAGGTTAGTAGTTTCTTTACAAATGCCAGATGATTTGATAGTATGTCCTGGCTTTCTGCCTGAATTAGACAATCGTCCAGGTATGGGTATATCTGAATATTTATTTGCCTGCAGAATGCAATGACTGGAGCTAGGCACTTTGTGAATACCCTGGGTGCAGTAGATAAGACAAAGGGCAGTGCAGAGAACTGAAAGTGCATGTAGTCTTCTCTGAAGAGTAGGTATTTTCTGCAAGATTCCCTTATTGGGACGTGCAGGTAAGCTTCCTTTAAGTCCAATGTTGCTAACCAGGCATTTTTGCCTAACGTGGGAAGCAGCTGATGAAGAGTTAGCATTTTGAATTTTGGGATTACCAAAAAGGTGTTTAGAATAGAAGGTCCAGGACAGGATGCCAGGAGTTCTCTTTTCTGGGTACCAGGAAAAGTCTGGAGTAACAACCTTGTCCCCATTCTTCTGCTGGGACAGGTTGAATAGCCCTGATACTTAGAAGAGAGAGAACCTGCTGTTGAGCCTCTGCCCACTGGTTTGGGGGGTAGGTCTGGCAACCGTTTGGGGTTGGTAAGGAGTGGAAATGGTATCTGAATCCTTGGGAAATTATATTTAAAACCCATTAGTCTTGGGTAATGAGTTCCCAGTTTTTTGCATGCAGGGCGATCTTTCCCCCTAAAGGAGCAGTCAGTTGAGCAGGGCTTGGAAGGGTTAAGGTTAAGTCATTGTGACAGTTTACCATAGGGGGGTGTCTTACTACTTCCAGCTTTGGAAGTGGGAGCCTCCCACTGCTTAGGCCTGAGAGTACCTTGAGACTGTAGCCTAGGTGGTCTGCTGCTCCTGGGTTTGGACTGAGAAGGCCAGGAAGAGACAGGAAAAGACCAATTCTTAGAAGGCCAATTCCTACTAAATCTGGGAGGCTGTACTTGCAGGAAATCTTTAGCAGTTTGCATAGATTTAGATTTTTCCTCCATCTTTTTAAGTACTTTTTCTGCTTTGGTGCCAAACAGGCAGTCTTGGTTTAAGGGAGCATCCAGTAATTTAGCTTTAACATGATCTGGCAAAGTTTGCTCCTTAAGCCAAGCATGCCTTCTAAGAACAGACCCAGTGACAGCAGACCTGCAAGATACCTCTAAAGAGTCAAAACCACATTGCAAATTATGTTTACCAACTTGTTCAGCAGAATGCATTAAATCATGTAATTCTTTATTTTCGGCACAGTCAAAAATCATCATTTTCTGTTTAAGTAATCCAATAATATGCTGCTGATAACATATGAAACTGGAAGTTTAAGGCCCTAATGGCCAAAGTAGCAGAAGTGCATACCTTCTTGCCCCACCTGTCCAGGGCCCTGGAATCTCTATCACAGGTGGTAGGGTTTTTGGCAGTAGTAGCCTTAATGCCTTTGGGTCCCTGTGAAATGGTCTCTGGGTCCGCAGTAGGATTTTTAAAGAGGAATGTGTGAGAGTCAGATACTCTGTAATACCTGTCAGGTTTCCTGGGAGCCAGAGGTAAAGTGTCTGGGGCCAGGCTAGATTCCATGAAGGCATCATCTACAATGTCCAGTATGGGAGGGATAGCTAAAGGCCTGTGTTGAGGCAGGAGTAAGAATTCCCTGAGCCTCTTTTTGGAGTCAGAGTAATCCTGGCTTTCCCAGTGGAAATGCTCCCTAAGAATGTGCAAAGTTTCACCAAAAGAGAAATTTTCTGGAGGGGAAGCAAAGGGAATAGAGCTCTCTGCATCAGAATCCCCATAGGTAGATAAGGGAAAATCCTGGTCATCAGAAGAAACAGAAATTTCAGAATCCTGATCAGAAGAATTAGAAGGAAAATCAGTTCTAGGTCTCTTAGGCTGGCTTCCCCTAATTAGAGTAATAAGATCTTCAGCCATTCTTATTTATTTTTTAGGCATATGGGCCTGACCATGCGGTTTGGACGTCTGTTTTCTAGGCGTGGATCGAGTTTTATGCCTTGAAGAAGAAGATGGCATTGGTTTGATATGCAAGTCAGTAGGCCTGAATACACCCTCAGAAGCCAGTGCCTGCACAGCATCTCCGGACCCATCCAAGGTAGAGACATCCACAGGTTTCATAGTCAAAGAAGCATCTTGCGGCATACTGGACTCCGAATGGGTCTTAGTGGAGCCCTGCGAATCTGAAGTAGCGGGTATCAGGGGCTGAAGCGTTTCACTGAGTACTGGCGAACTGGCGACTAGCTTAACGGAAGCATTGTCAGCAGCTTGGGACCTATGCAGCTTGTCTCTGTCTTTATCTTTATGTTTTTTCGGAATGTCGGTAGTCGAATGCCTTACTGAAGCCATTTCTGGATAATTAAACCGAGTACTGAAATAGTTTGACGCAAAAATGAGCCAACGACGAATAGTTCGAGGATTGAATAAGGCACAAAACAGACAGCGAGGGACGTCATGGTCTGGGCCTAAGCAACAAATGCAGTACAAATGAAAATCTTTATGAGGTATTTGTTTTCCACAAGTAATACAATTGTTAACTTTTACTGACATCGGTTTAGAGCAAAAAAAAGGATCCCCAATTGGGTACTTAGCTTTTTTGAAGACTTCGGTTCAGAAACTCGAAAATGAAAATTTCAGGAGTCGGCCAACCAGCAGTTGCGAACTCCTTTTGCTTCGGGCACCGCACGGCAAGAAAGACTGATGTAATGGTGTCGTCTGCATGCTTTATACCCCTGACTATCTGATGTCATGGAAGAAGAGACAACAACCGATGCAGGACCCAAGACTTTGATAATCAGGCCGGCTGAGGGCTACCTGCAAGCAGATAACCCAGATGTAATGACTGCAACAGTGAAACACGAAGAACATCTGCTTTACTACATCATTCATAGCCAGCGCTTTTGTATTCCCATCACTAAATTGGATTCCTGACACCACTACAAACTTGGACAGCAGGTTTACCAAACCTTCAATAGAGTTTTTATATTAATATTAGACAGTTACATATAAAGAAAAATGCATTGGTCTCTATCCTATCCACATGGCATCTTTCTGTCTTGTCTGCATATATGTTAATTTGCACTGAAGGCTAAAGCTGGGGTGTGTGCAAAACCCTACTGACTACCTTTGTAGAGCCTAAAGGGGAGGGACAAATAATTATTTAGCATAAGGACTGCAGTTAGTTTTGTATATAAGCTGCATTAGCAAAAGCTTGAGATACCACCCTCCACAAAAAGTAAAAAGAAAGAACACTCATTATTACATAAGGCTTTCATGAAATCTAATGAGAAATGTCCCACAAAGGAAAGCGAACTTTAAGATTTAAAATGAACAGATCGGAAGAAACATTAATTCGGTATGATATAATCATATATAACCAACATGTTTTCCAGTCACTGTATCAATGTGTATTTACTTCAATTTCTTAACATATGCTTACTAATGAAAAACGGTAGTGAAATAGTTCAGCTCTGTTTCAGCACAGAGCTGCAGGAAAGCTAATGAATAGGAATCATCAAGAATAAAAGAAAATAAACACAGCAGTACAAAAAGACATAAAAAAATCTAAAAATGCATACTAAAAGATAAAATATTTGACTTATTTTGCAGTAATACATTCCTCTATCTTCTTAGCAACATTCCTTCCTGTTGACTTGTTTTCAGGTTAAAGTTCATGTGGCATTTCCTGTAAGCTCCATAATTAGGCAGATTTGTGAAGGACCCTTTAAGATTCCTGACAGCTCGCGACCAACCACCTCAAGCACCAAAGTCAACAAAAGGAAAAATGCAGTTCCAGTGGAAAATAACTATGACATTCTCAACCCGTAAAAGAAGAGGGTTTGTGCCTGCAATGGCAAGCTGAAGTACAGTAACATTGAATTAAAAATCCTAAAGTTTACATTTACTACAAAAACTGAAAGAACACACTATCAAGCAAAATGTACATTTTCTTATGTCAGATAAAATAAAGAAAACAAAGCAACCAATAAATGTTCAGTTACCTTTTAAATATTCCCAAATCACATAACCTCTATGTTCAAAATAAAATGACCATGTGTTGTAAGTCTCTGCAAGTAATTTCCCAAATGTCAAAGCAAAACAGCCAAAATTAATTAAAAAGTTCCTTCTTTTCACAGAAGGAAAAAAGAAAATTAATTATGAAAAAGGCCATTTATTTTTCAGTTTCTTTTTTTATCATTTAATTTCCAGGTATTATTGCCCGCAACTCTCTTCAGTGAAGCAATAGCCAATTCCATGTTTTCAGCCTTGTCTAATGTTTTATTAGATCTAATATATGTGACAGCTGTTTCCAGGTCGTCAAAGGTCTTGGGTCCATCAGCTAAAAATAATTTCAGTTTAGCAGGAAACAAAAGATGAGTTTTTATTTGATTCTTTATAAGTTCTCTAATCAAAGGCAAGAAAAGCTTCCTTTTAGAGGTGTCAGTAGCCGAGTTGTCATTATCAAAATGAATGATGCTGTCATTTATTTTAATAGGTGACTTGGACCGTGCAGTTTTAAGAACAAATTCATTGTCCTGGCTGGAAAGTTATTATACTATTACAGATTTAGTTGAAGAAGCAGCTAGGGATATGGGCGCCCTTTTGATACCATAAGATAAAGCCTCAGGAAGGTCTAACACTTTAGGCAACCAAGTGATTAAAAAGTCACCATACTATTACCTTCAATATTGTCTGGAAGTCCAAAAATTCTTATATTATTCCTATGTGACCTGTTTTTCAAATCATCAACTTTAAGCTGGAGTAAAGAGCTCTGCTTCAACAAAAATTCAATATTATTCTCTCCTTGCAATCTTCCATCTATGTAATTTAGTGCTTGTTCAATTCCAGTAATCTGGGATTTCTATTGTAGGTTTTCATGTATCAACTCCATCTGGTTTGAACACTTCTCCTTAAAGTTGTCTAATTTTGTATCCGTTCTGTCTATTTTCAGTGACAACTCCTGGATATTTGTTAGTAAAGACTGAAGTTCTTTCTTAAGTACAGATTCTTGAGAATTAGCCTTGGAGAAGCTCATCTTTAAACCAGAATCCAAAAATAAACAACGAACCTCACTGAAGGTAAACTCATCACACCATATGCAAGTCCACAGAATAAAATAAAGCAGTTACCACCAGATATGGAGAAGTATTTATTCGATACTGGAACAAGTGAACAGTAGTCAAAAACAAGAGACTAAAAACAAATAAAATTCCCAAATAGTAAGCGCTTTCGGGTTGTTACCCTTCTTCAGACAACTAAGTGCAAATACAGAGACTCATTTAAACTCCTGTCAGCCAATCAATACTCAGTATTGAATCCGCCTTTTCTTTAGGGCGGGTTTAATTGGAACCACCTCATTGAGGCCTGGATGTCTGTGTGCTGTCAGTTCTACAATCCATCTAGTTTCCTCACATTCTGTTCTGTTCACTGTATCACCCCTGTTCCCTTTTGATATAAGCCTGATGACCATGAACTTAAAATGATGACCTTAAAATGCAAGAGTGTGTCTAACAAGTGCATTATGTTCATTCTTTAGCCTTATGACTGATAAATGATTCAATGTTCTAGTTTTGAGCATGCAATTCATTTTACCTATATAGCAACATGTACAGAGTTGGCATGTTGCTAGGTAAATCACATTCATAATTCTACAATTGGCATTCACATCAAATTGATTCCTCTTACCAGTGCTGGGGTGAACAAAATTGCTGTCTGGATTAATATAACTGCAAGCCTTGCAAGAGCCACAGGGCCTGGTTCCTTTCCTCAAAGCTATGTGTTTATGGACCTCTTTACCTTCATTACTTAACAAATCTTTCAAATTTTTGTTTCTCCTGAAGCCAGAATATGGTACTGCCCCAGCAACTTCACTCATTTTCTCATCAGAAGCTAAAATCTTCCAGCTGTTTCTAATTATGTCACAAACCCCATTACTACTATAGGGAAGTGCAAGTCTCAGACCTTTGTTCTGCGGCCGCCTGTCTTTAGTTTCTGATTATCACCTTCCCTTTGCTTAAACCAAGGGCTCATCCCTATCTTGTCTGTGTGTCTTCCAAAAATCTGTCCCACCTTTTGTCTACTATAACCCCTCTCTACAAAATTGTCTTTTAATTGTGTTGTTTTATTTCAAAGTCCTCATCCTCAGTATATAGCATGGAGACTCTAACTGTCCTTTAACTATGTTGTTAAAAGTATAATGGGGGTGCATACTAGTCTGTGCTAGTAAACTGTTTTTCCAGCATTCTTTTCTAAAAAGTATGGTTTTAAAACCCCCATTATCCTGTATTAACCTTATATCCAGGAAATCTATCTGTTTTGGAAAAGTTCATAGAAAATTTAAGAAAGGTGATGGATGACTCTAAATAACTGACAAAACTAACCATCTCTGTCTCCTCCCCTCCCCACAACAGAAAGATATCATCAACGAAATGCCTATATAGATGTATCTTGTCCCTCCACTTGTTCTGCTGTTCCAGGACATATTGCCTCTCCCAGAAAACTAGGACCAAGTTGGCATAAGTGTTAGCACAGGGGGGTGCCCATGGCTACTGCCTCTGTCTGTCTGTAATGACACCCTCCACATAAAAAGACATTATATTCCAAGACCATGTTCAGTAGTTCTCTCATTAACTTTAGCTTGTCCTCCCCCAGAATATTAATTTCCAATAGTAGACATGATATTGCTTCTATGCCATAATTGTTACTGATCACAGGAGAATTAGCCTTGGAGAAGCTCATCTTTAAACCAGAATGATGAGAAGAAAACAAATCAAGTTTCTTTTTGACAGGAAAAGTTAAAAAATGTATAAAATTTTTTGATACAATCCTATGTGATACTTAGAAGTATCATATAAAGTATAAAAAAATCTGTTAGGATTGTATAAAATTGATAAATCCTGTTATAAATCTCTGAAGGGTCAGAGTTAAAGAAAACTGCTGTTAACTAGAGCACGTCTTGGTCACGCTCCTGCAAATTGTCTTTCTGATCTGCTTGGCAAGGGGATCCTGAAAATACTATATCATACAGCCTAGGATGATGATATAATAAGGTTTAGTAGCTCGACCAGGAACAATGAGTAAGTATTAAATTCTTATATCCTTCAGGTTGCAGAAGTTGTTGCAAAAACATATTGTGCTATTAGGGGCAGCACTATAACACAGAGGAATAAAATGGGGGTGGGTTTGGCATAATGGTTAAGGTGTTACCGCATAGATACAAGGTGAAGTGTTTGGTTCTGACCTTGCACTATTGTCTAGGCTTAAAATGTCTCTTTAGGGCAGTTGGCCTAGTATTCACCTATGAACCTACAAAGCTCTGACTACAGCCCACATCACTCAAATTCAGTTAGTGACTCTGGCTCCCTTTGGACATGTTGTGGAGGTGGAGAGGAATGACGAGGCCTGTTCATTTATCTATGGAGGAGCAAGTGTCCAAGAATGCTCTTTATGGCTGAATCCCTGATGAAGGATATGAATCACAAAGGGATGCTGTCTACAAAAGGGAGGATCGATTACCTTACACGGAGACATGAATGCACATCATACCTAGTACAAGCTTATCCCCTTGGATGCCATGGGCATGTGCAGGAGGATAGTAGGGATTAATGGGAAAACCCTAGTCTCTAAAATTCAGATAATGCCTCTGAATCATGTATAAGGATCTCACTCCATGGAGCAAATTAGTTCATTGGATGATTGAGACAGAGGGTCTGAATGGTCATACAGTAGGTTTTATTCTTTCCATCACCACACAATTGTGTTCCTAAGTACCGAGAAGTATGTTTTCTACTTTCAAGCACAAAGGGTATTGGTGTATTTGTGCTGCTATGTTTCTTTCACTTTTCTCTGGTGTTGCCACACATGAACTCACCAGGTTGGATAAGGAGAAGGTCACAATTAGCTGCCTGTCTGGAGCCAGGATCCGGATCATCACACACACACTTAAGTCTCTCAGCAGCACATACTGTTGTGACTCTGTCATGGTACATGTTGGTGTTAATGACTTGAGATGTACCTGTCTGGACTACATGAAGAGAGACATGCCTGAGCTGTCGGATTTTGTGTCCCAGGCAGGTATGTCCCCTAGCCTTAAGCAGCATACTACCCTCACCCATGATGATGCTGAAATACAAGCAAAAGATGATTGACTTCATCAAAGGGATCCATTTCCTGTCAGCCTGGAATGACATGGTTGATAGACCTTGATGCTTTGCCAGAGACGGTGTTCACCTGCCACCCCTAGGATTTCGGCATTTGGCAAAGGCTCTTGCCTCCACATTACCTTTTTTAGGCAATGTCACAAGCACAAAATTTCCAAAGTAAAATTTTCCTCAAAAACAACCCATCAGGGTCATACTGCTAGATATTAGGAGTCTTAACGCAGTCAAACTACACTCGTTGGAAGCTGCTCTCATCTTGGTGGATGCTGACATCTTTGCTGCTACTGAAACCTGGTCCAAGGCTGCGAGAAGCATCCTAGCTATACCTAGTTACAACACTTTCCACTTGCTCAGACCATCAGATGAGAGCAGGAAATCCAAAGGAGGAGGAGGATCTATTTTTATTAAAGACAAATACTCCTCCATATTGGTACATCTAAATGAGTCCCTCGAGCTTCTCCATGTACAACCCTCCATAGGTAAAACTCCTCTTCAGATTATTGCCAGTTATAGGACACCTTCCATGAACCAAGACACCCATAATGTCTACCTGGACCTCCTGGAATCCCTCATATCACCAAACACCCTCATTTTGGGAAACTTCAACTACCCATCAATAGATTGATATAATAACACCTGTACCAATGCACTCACCCAGAGATTCTTGAACTTTGTAATCTCCAGTACCCTGGGCCAGTTATTGGACACTCCCTTCTATTTATTTATATATTTATTTAACATTTGTTTACAGGGAAAGTCCAACTGGCACAGAGCCCATTTTCATCAGAGGCTCAGGGAGAAATGCTTCCAGATGCATGTCTTTGGAATGTGGGAGGAAACCGGTACACCTGGAGGAAACCCACACAAATGCAGGGAGAACATGCAGACTCAACACAGAAGGCTGAGGGGGTTCAAACATCCTGGATTTGGTACTCATGAACATGAGTGATCATTGTACCATCCCAAGTGTACAGTCATCTCTAGTGAGATCTAACCACAAGTCAGTCACACTAGAAGTAACAAAAATGTCTGCCCCCCCCCCCCCCACCAACTGGAACTAAACAAAAACATTTCTCCAAGGCAAACTATAATCTCTTACAAGACAATATTACTAGTTTCATAGCCAATAACTCTACTGATGGCAAGGATACTTATGCCAAGGTTTATACCAAAGCCTTGTATAAACACCTCCACAGCTGCATCGACTCAGCTGTACCAGACAGGATAAAAGTAAGTTCCTCACATAAGAACAAACCTACTTGGTGGACATCCACCATAAACAGGCTATGTAACAGAAGAAAGAAACTGGTGTCCAAATAGTAGAAGATGGTCCCCTAACTCAGAGGACTTCCTTATTAGACTAAATAAGCAAATAAGGCACCTAGTGAAAAAAATACAAAGCAGACTGTGAATCTAAATTGGCCTCCCTAGCCAAGGGTAACCACAAGGCAATCTTTGGCTACATCTGCAACCTTAAAGGACAATCTCAGATTTGCATTCAACTTGTTGAAAATGGCACAACATGTACTGAACCTGATGATATTGCTAACCTGCTGGCAGATAGGTTGAGTGAGAACTTCTCCTCCTGTCATCACCCAGTATACCACAAGACATTGCTCCCACATGTCCTGTCCCAGAAATCTCTAAGGATTAGGTCCCTAATGTCATTTCCAAGGCAAAAAACACAGCCTCTATGGGACCAGACAACATCTGTGACTGTGCCCTAAATTGCTTAAAGCAGGAGCTAGCGGCACCTCTGAGTACCCTCTTTAACCACACTCTAATCACTGGGTATGTTCCTGCAGAATGCAAAACTGCCACTGTCATCCCCTTCAGAAAGGGGGCTCCTATGCTGACCCCTGGAATTACAGAGCAATAAGTCTGACCAACTTCATATGCAAGACCATGGAGAGAATCATCATGTCCTCATCAATAAGGATATAGGTGACACTATACCCATCTCAGTTTGGTTTCTTCAAAGGGAGATCATGCCTACTAAACTTTGTGGACTTCTTTAAGACAATCACCAAAGCCCTGAATGAAGGAAAAACCGTGCATACTGCCTATTTATTTATGGTGAATGTAAACCAGTATATAGTTAGGTGAGTTGCTAACTGGTTCACCAATAGAGCACACACATTTAAAATAGCTGACTCTTCATCCATCTCCAGACCAGTAACCAGTGGAGTACCACAGGGTTTGGGGCTGGGGACACTATTATTTGGAATTTACTTTTCAGAAGTACAGGCCAAAACAAAAGGCATGTGGCTAACAAAGTTTGCAGATGACTGTAAGCTGGGTGTAATCATTGAATACCCTAGTGACACTGTCACCCTTCAGGAAGGTCTTACTCAAACCAATGATTGGTGCCAGAGTCACAGGGTCAAACTAAATGTTAAAAAGTGCATCATCATCCCCTTTGGCAAGGAAGATGTCCCTGCAAAGTACCACATTAACAACACCTCAAGTGCATAATCTGTGGTAAGAGATCTGGGCACACAGGTTGACAGCAACCTCTCCTTTGACCATCATGTTTTGACAATGGTGAGGAAGGCCTTTTATGTTGCCCATCTCATCAATAAGGGTATTATCTCCAGGAAAAAGAGGTTATAACCCCCCTGTACTCCTCCCTTATTAGAACAATTATAGAATACAATGCGCCCTTTGGTATGTACCTCACAAGGCACCTCCAACAACTGGAGAGACCTCAGAGGTACCTTACAAAGAAAATTCAAGGTGTCCAACACCTGTCCTATGTTGATAGACTAAAATCCCTGTTGCTATACTCTGTGTCCTACAGACTACTCAGGGGTGACTTCTGCCTAGCCTATAAGGCAAACATGGACTCTGCCCTGATGGAAATACTACTATTAGCAAGACAAATGTCACTCTCTGCACCTGCTCTAGTGACCTCAACATGAGAATTGATATTAACACCACCTGCTGGAGAGACAGGCTCCTCTCGCAAAGGCTCCCCCTACTCTAAAATAATCTTCCAATCCTAGTAAAACAGAGCTTTTCACAGACTGTCTTCAATTGTAATCTGGATAATTGGATGGGGAATGGCAAAATTCATCCCTGGGGTTTTGCCTGCATCCATTCTGGACAGGGGCAGCAGGTGTTGAGTCAGATCTGCTAATAGGACCTTTAAAAGAGGAAAATATTTTAGGCTTGTAAAGGCCTCATGGTCATTAGCCTACTAACCTCCTATGATCCTAAGATCCTATGAACAGTTATGGTTGTTATCCAACTAGCCTGCATCTTGAATTCATGTTTTGTTGTACTTCAGTGAGTGTGGTTCCTTTTCTCTGTTTCCAAGTTTGTTTAGTTATTGCTTGCAATGCTTTGTGGTGTCTGCTGTAAAATATCTTACAGCAGTAGAACCCTAAAGACAGCTGGCATGCTTCCTTATGAGAAATATAGGTAGGCCTTATAAACTCAGGGTGACCTTATTACACAGCTTCCTGGATGGCTGGGAAAAATCCATAATGCTTATAACACAACTTCCGGGATGGCAGGGAAAGATTCATAATGACAGTATCATGCTCTGTAATGAAAACTGAAAGAAATTCTTTCCAGTCTGAGCAAGAAACCCTTAGCTTTGTGTGGGGAGTATACAAGTTCCATGAGTAACTATATGGCAGCTGGCTTCTTCTTCTAACTGACTATCAGACACTGGTTTTGTTCTTTATTCACATGAAATGAACTTAACAAATGTATTTTTACACACTTTATAGTGTCACAACTAAAAAATAAAAATAATAATAAATATCTGTATCCAGCCTCCAGCATTTATTTTCTGCTTCTGATAGGGCATTAATTTCACATTTAGTGTAAAGAAACTAAGCAATTCTACAACAGACGTTTGGGACAGCCAGATGAAACAATTCTACAACAGACATTTGGGACAGCCATATGAAAAGCCATAGGACTCCAGAGCTGAAGATCTACAAGATGAATGGTATGCATCGTTACAAAAACAAAAGTGTCCATCACCAAAATGAGCAGTGACAGTCTGGTTCCAAGTGATCCTGTGTATCCATGGTGTGTGAGATGGTTGTAGAAAGGCAGACAAGAGAGTTAAGTAGTTATACCCAGCTTTTGTGGCAAGAAAGTATCAGCTTTGTGTGTGTAAGGTCTAGATCAGAGTGTGTTGTACCTTTAAGAATGATTGGGCACGTGTTTATAAATACTGAGCATGTGCAAGCAAGAGTGCCATTTTGAGTGAGCAGCCGGAGTGTAAGTCAGTCAGTTAGTTAGTTTAAGTTTTATGTTCCAGTCATCCATCCTGATGTGTTTGCGTGTAATAAACATCTTAAACGAACACCCAAACCTCATCATCTTATTTAACTACACAAGACGAGCGATATAAGGATACACTGTTGTGAGGATTCAGGGTGGTAAGTCCAGAAACAATACTGGCCAGAGTGCTAGGCAAAATTCATAATGGCTACCTGGGTAGGGCAAAAATGAAACCTCTAGCGATAAGTTTTGAGTGGTTCCTTACAAACTAATTGAGAAACTTGCTTGCAAATATGTGAGAATGCAAATGGTAGGACATGTGCCCTCAATAACCCTACTGCAAGCCCGGACATTGTTAGCAGTGACATGATAGTGTATATGACTTTACCTCGTTAACACCTACATGGTGTGGAATGTCAAACCTTAAGCAGCCTACACACACACCTTGCAATCTAGTGCATTTTCTGAAAAATAAACTTAAGAAGCTTAAGAAAAACAAATCTAAATATTTTGTCAGCAATAAAAGCTATTAAAACTGTACAAATAGCGATGTTATCAGTAAACATATATTACTGGATATCTGTCAAGATGTGCAACTTACAGTTCAAATATCAAAGACAGTTTTATTCACTGATATCATGCAACAGTTTGTAAGTCACTTAGTTTTTGAAGTATTAATTACATATGGAAATATTGCTTATTTTCATAATTACAGACAAACGTCTAGTAATACATCCAGTATAGTGGGATAGAAACCAACACTGTCAGGGAATTGTCCAGTCTCCCACACTGGTGTTTCATACCACATACCTCAATAAAATGTAGGTTTTTCAGTTATGAAAATATGAACACATAAAAATATGAATAAGTGGCAAACGAAGATTAATTTCTCCACTGCTGGACATCCTGGAAACAACCTTAGTGTCATTTTGTTAGCAACTTCTTGCCCTTTCTAATACTGCCTACTATTAGCTGGTAAGTTACTTAGTTAAAAAATCCAGACCCCAAAAAGTTCTGGAAGCCATAAGGAGGTATGTGTGAACTGGAAGTATACAAAAAAGGCATTATAGGCTTGAGTGAGCTAAAAATTGTTATATGGGCAGTATATTTTGTAGTAGTGGATGGTCATTCCTAGTGGCTTGAAATGGTAATGTAGATTCACTTGCATCAAGACAAAATCAGTATAGGTCTAAAGACAGTATGCAGAAGAAATGGATAACTTGTTCAAAGTCTGAGAGACAATGACCAGTTTATGAAAGATGAAATTAAAATGTTCATGAAGGTTTGGTCCATGGCACAGAGTGATGAAACACTGAGTTCATGCCAGATAGCCTGGATTTGAATAGTGACCCTGGTGCTGCAGAAGCCTGCCATGAGAATGGGAATGAAGTGTCCCATGTCTCGTCATCCATCCCAGGGGGAGGAGGAAGTGTGATTCGCTACAGCAAGCTACATCACATGATGAATGCAAGGGTACAGGATCTTGTGTAACAACCAGGTGTTCAGTCCTTGCTAAACAGCCCAGAGCACAGTAGCTAAACTCAACAAATGTATAAAAGTAGGCATGTTTCAAAAGGCTGTCATTGCAAGACTGCTGCCTTGAGAACTGGAGGTACAGCTTAAGGACAGAAGAACAACCAAGGATGGTTTCCTGTGACTAGCTTGTGACCTTGGAGAACAGCTACAGAGGCAGCGGAAAAAAAGAATAAAACATTTAAAATGCTCATGAAACCAAATGGCATAAGGCATTTTGCTCTGTTACTCCATCATCCAATGAGACAGCAGAAGGGGTTTGTGCAGACATTTCAGTGAAAACTATTAGCTCATATAAAAAGGAACTGGAACACAAAATGAAGAACATTTTGTTCACATACTCAAATGTCAAGCACAAAGCCATGAATGAGACACTTGCCATACTATTTGTGTAAAAAATAAACACTTGTGATCATGAATAAATTTATTCAGACCTCATCTGTTCATATGTCAATGACGTGGTTCCATCTGTTCATATGTCGATGATGTTGTTCCATCTGTTCATGCCAATGACATGTGGTTCCATCTGTTCATGCCAATGACATGTGGTTCCATCTGTTCATATGTCAATGACATGTGGTTCCATCTGTTCATATGTCAATGACATGTGGTTCCATCTGTTCATATGTCAATGACATGTGGTTCCAAAGTAAGCATGACAGTCCCTTAGAAATTTTTGAAACAGGCCTGCATGTTGTAGGAAAAGACAATCAAAATTATAAATGCTAACAAAACCATGCTGTTGCATGAAATAAGCCTTTAATGAATTCAGTACACACAGCCTAATGCATCTACAGATTGTATGTGGTCCAGATTTAGGCATGCTAGCTGATCCGACAGTCTGTAATTAGCAGACAGGAAGGTAAACTTTAGTAATCAACATTTTGAAGACAGAATACCCAGATGTTCTGGTACAGTGTCTGAGATACATGCATGCTCAACACCATGATCAGAGATGGATATATATCCCACCCCAAATAAGGATGGACACCCCTGTCAATACCCTTTGATAGATGAAATCCACTGGCCAGACACTGAAATGAGTATCAGCCTACACCATTTTTTCTAGGATAGAAGATGAAAAACAGGGTTCCCAAGGGACACTAAGCTGTGTGTCATGTGTGTGTGTGCATATGCATTTGTTACGATATAATAAGTAAATCATAGAACGTTCAGAAGATTACCTAGTTCTGTGTATTTATTTTATCTGAATTTATGATTCCCAGACTAAGGTAAGAAACAAAACAATGTTATGTCTTTCAAACACAGACCTATAGGTTTGTGCTTAAATTATCAAAACCACCATTTCTCCATGGTAAAAATAGCCATTTTTTTAGTGTTAAGGCTGTTGCTTGTTTCCTTTTGGAATAAAATTAATATTGAACTTTAAGTTAGTTATTTTGGCATCAAACACAACAGGAAGTAAAATGTTAATATGACAGCCCCCCTTTAGATTAACAAAATATTCAGAGTAAAAGGAAGGTTCCATTGTTTTAGCCCCTAACTTAAAAAAAAAAAAAAAAAACTTGGCTGAAATTCAATAAGTTAAATATGACTCTCTGAAGCATTGCTCCTAGGCTTAAACAGATGTCCTTGCACATGCATAGGAATACACACACATACACACGCACACACACACACACACACACACACACACACACACACACACACACACACACACGCACGTGCACATACAAGCACACACACACAAGCTCTCACATACACACACACAAACATACATGAATAGCCACACACACACACAACATGTACACAGGTATTGTATGAATGAACACACCTACATATATACAAGCAGACACACATATAAAGACAGACAGACACATACAGACACACATACATGTACACACACATGCATGTACACATGCATTGCATGAATGAACACACCTACATACACACAAGCAGACACACACATATCGAGACCGACACACACACACACAAAAGTACAAACATTGACTGCTGCTCAAGCTATAGGCATTTCTAAACACAGAAGTGGTCCATCCTCCAGTCTGATAGCCATGGGACATATACAGGTTTTTATTTTTACTTTTGTGATACACTTATTTATTTTACATTTGTTAACTGAGGGGGGGGGGGGTCTGACTGGGCCAAAGGCCCTTTTTCAGTAGAGGCCTGGGGAGAAAAGCTCCACACAGAAAGATAATTACAGATACATTTAGGTGTTTAAACAGCAATACAATACATACAGATTTACAATAGACATATGTTTACAGTGGTAAGAAGACAACACAATACAGGGAAGGAAAAAAAACATTCATTAATAATAAGAATAATTAACTGATTCTCTGGTATCCAGTTATGGTTTGAAATACAATCGGATATATACATAATGCATTAGATTATTTTTTGCAGTAGTATGAAGGCAGCCTATTAGAGGAAAGTAAACCTTTATTAATAATATAAATCATTACATAGTTTCATGATAACCATTTGTAATTAAAACTGGTAGTACTAGTTAATGTCTTGGTTTAAAAGTAGTAATTATTTAACTTGATGGGGTCAGTATATGTGAGTGAGAATTTAGTAAGTAAGATGGGCACAGTATATGTGCCTTGTCTGATTGCTCTAGCCTGGGGAGCAGTCATAGCACACCCAGCTTTGCATCAGATGTTGCCTGATTGATTGCTCTAGCCTGGGGAGCAGTCATAGCACAGCCAGCTGTGCCTCAGATGTTGTCTGATAAGCTTTTTATAGGAGGCTTTAGAGGCTGTGCTTTGTATGCTAATGGGGAGGGTGTTCAATTTTTTAGCCATAACCAAATGTAAGAGATTAAATAGAAAGATACATAGTAGTACTCATGGCTCCATGCTTCGCTAATGTGTAAAGGGAATATGCGAATATCATTGCAATATCTATATTTAAATGAGCAAACTATGAGCAAGTGGCCCTGCTTTTACAGTTTCTCAACCTTTCAAGGAAATGCCGAGTAATATTGTACATCTGAATCATCGTGAAGTGAAACAGTTTAGATATGTGCATAAAAGTCTTGGTTGTTGTTAACATGTATGTGCATTCACAAATATTGTGTGTTTTTGCAAGCAGTATCAACCATGAAGCTGAGCACATCTCTTGGGAATGTTCATTGAGATTCTGTGCTGGTTATGACCCAGATCCTCTGATCCGCAGCTTATCAAAACTTTATAAAGACTTGAACTCACTATAAAGGTGTCTTTTTATGGACTCCCTGCTGTGGATTTTATAAGCTTGGAAAAAGGCAAGACAGGATGGGACAGTCAGAAAAAAGGGGAAGAGCAGACAGGGGATACACAAATGGAACACATTAAGATGGCTGTGCTGATGGAGGTTGGAGAGTATGGGTAATATTTTATGGTGGGGATAAACCCTCTTTTTTTTACAAATATATATTTTAATAAGGGAAGTTGGAGAAGGAAGGAAGAAAGGAAGGTGAGTGTGTAGGTGAGAAAGAGTCAGTGAAGGGTTAAAGATTTATTTTTATATAAAACATAAAAGGCAGGCAGGAATACTATAGTGGGCTGATGATGAGAATTGGATATGAGGCAAACAGCTGGTGGACAGATACAAAAGGGATGGTGAGGATGGCCATGTGACTGGTATCATCTCAGTCAAGAGAGCTTCAAATATTCCTCTGCTCTGATGGATCTGGTAGGGGTGACCCCAGTGGTGAGGGGATTGAGGCCTCCTGTAGCATGATGGTCAGAAATAACCAGGACAGTGATTCCTGCACCTGCTGGAGAAGGCTTTCAATATGGGCCCCATCTCCTCTCCACCACCCTCCCTATGGCAATCTCAACCAGATCCTGAAGGCAGGGGTGCTACATTGCCAGGCTACTACAAGCTGGAGTGCCCACAGAGGTGCATCTATCACTCCCATCATGTGACATGGTCCCCAGGCAGGCATGGGATGGTGTTGGTGGTTCCCATACTTGGGATAGCTGTGGTTGAGGTTCCCTGGGCATGTCTGGATCTGCACATAAAACTGAGAAGAAAAGTCTAGGAAAATGGATAGCCAGAGAGAGATGAAAATAACAAAATGAGTCCTAAGTGTTAAATAGAAAATGCCTTTATTTCAACTAGATAAGAATCAGAGAACAGTAACACTTTTATTCTGGAAACGTACACTGTCACTAACTACATTTATCTTGCAATAAATAATGTCAAAGGTTCAGGTCTGCTTTCACTTCAGATTTATTCATCTTAATAACACTGCATTTGCGTTACAATGACTGAATAACTGTATTAATTTCTTTAATGAAATTCCACAAAACCTTCCGGATTAATTAGAGTAATGGTAAATAGTGACATGTACTGATTTGCTTCAGGTATGTTTTCATGTCAGAATTATTCACCTTTGCAATACTGCATTTCCTTTCACATGACTGAATTAAATATATGAAAGTCTGCAATAAAACTGTGGTTTCTCTGATATTTCTCATAGTTAGACTCATCTTCCTTGTCAGCTATGAAAATATGGCAAAATAAAAGAAAAAAAGAATGGGTTACGGACCATGAACGTGTTTGCAGTGCACGCTAAGGGAGTGCAATATTTAATATTTCTAACAGGCTTCCCCATATAGCTTTGATTATGCACCCTGCTGCCACAGCCTGCATTTTAGTCTGTCATTTGTAAATTATATATTAGTAAATGAAACTCTGTAAATGTAATCATTGTCTGATAGCATAGGTCATAAGGAAATAGTTATGATTAAATTCTGGCTGTAAGGTTAGGCATCCATCCTGCAAAAAGGAAACGTCATATATGCCTGTGGTAAAATGAAAGAATGCTAAGCAGCTAAAAATAAATTATAAGAGGCAGTACTGAACTTTTGCAGTCGATACATTCAGAGGCACCGCACCCCTTTATGAGGGAGAGGGTGACTGATGTATTGATCTGTGTATGCTCATAGCATAGGTTGCACTTCAGTGACAAACATTTAATAATACAGTTGCCTGCAGTTTGGTTCTGAGCATTTCCATTGCCGGAGACCAGTGCCTGCCATAAGCCACTGAACACATATAATAGGTTCAAAGGCTGGTACTAGGCTATCGGCCCTAGGGCCTATACAAGCCTAGCCATAACAACTCCCTGGCTATTTCTTCCCACAATATTTACTTCAATGGACCCCTGTCTAGCAGGGTGACTGATGTCATTCCACGGGGTGAATTTCCTATCTCCCATCCAATCGTCAAGGTTCCTTTTGAAGAGGGCCAAAGAGGCGCTCTGCTTGACATGTATGGGCAGTCTATTCCAGAGTCTGGGGAGTCTCTGGGTCAGGAACCTTTCCCTCCAGCATGTTTTGTTCATTGTGATGACAAGGTTTAGATCCCGGGAGTGTGTGGCTCTGAGGGATTGGGATTTCTATAAGTGTAGCATGTCCAACAGCTCTGGGTTTGACATGGCCTTGTATGTTAAGCAGAGATCGCCTCTGAGTAGACGATATGCGACAGAGTATAGCTGGAGTTTTTTTAGATGGTCAGCATAGAGCATCGGCTTTAGGCCTGTGATTCTTTTAGTGAGGTATTTCTGTGACCTTTCCAGTTGTTGCAGATGTCTTGAGAGGTACATACCAAATGGGGCATTGTATTCTATAATGGGTTTAATGAGGGATGAGTACAGTGGGACAATGACTTTGTTTTTTCTGGATGAAAAGCCCTTAGTGATGAGGTGTGCCACATAGAAGGATTTCCTAACTGTTGTGGCGATGTGGTTATCGAAGGTGAGACCACTGTCCACCTGTGTCCGTAAGTCTCATCACACTTTCAGTGTTTAGTGTACTGCCACCTATGTGGTAACTCACGGGTACATGTTTTTTCCCAAAGGGGATAACTATACATTTCTTGGCATTGAGTTTGAGCCCATGGCTCTGGCACCAAGCATCTGTTTCTGTAAGGCTCTTTTTTAGAATATCCACATCATTTGGGGATTCAATAATGGCTCCCAGTTTGCAGTCATCTGTGAACTTTGTTAGTCAGAGTCCCTTAATGTTGACCTGTACTTGAGAGAAGTAGATGCCAAACAAGAGCGGTTCCAGGACTGAACTCTAAGGTACTCCACTTGTCACTTGTCTGGAGCTGAATTTGGAGTCGGCTAATTTTACAGTGTGGGTTCTGTCAGTAAGCCAGTTGGCAACCCATTGAGTGATGTAGGGATTAATGCCCAGCTTAGTAAGTTTATCTATGATTCCAGAGTGGGGGATGGTGTCGAAGTCTTTGGTGAGGCCCAGATAGGTTGTGTGGACCGCCTTACCCTTGTTCACAACTCTGGAGACTGATTCAAAGGCATCAGTCAGGTTCAGGAGACTAGATTGGCCCTTCGCAAACCCAAACTGGGTGGGGTCCAGTGTTTAAAGGTTGCCAATGTCTTTGTTTATAAGTTCCATGATAATGCATTCCATGGCCTTGCAGATCAGACTGATAGGGTGGTAGTTCCCAGGATCCAAGGTGGATCTCCCCTTGTGGAGTGGGATAACTGTAGCTGTGCCCCACTCAGTGGGCACGAAGCCTGAGGTGAGGCTCTGATTAAACATGACACTTAGATGAGGTGCCAGTTCATTTTGTAGTTCATGTATTACACAGCCCGGGATGTCGTCTGGTCCCATGGATGTTATATTCTTAGCTTTGGAGAGTGCGGTTTTTACCTGTGTGGCCATTATTACTGGAATTTGGCAATCTTTAGGTATTGAGATGGGCCCTTTAGAGGGTGAGAGGGGGTGAAATTGGCAATTAATCGATCTGGCAGGATATTGGCAATATCCTTGGGATCAGTATATTTAATGCCATTCAGTTGTAGCTCAGAGCAGATCTGAGCATTGTCATTTAGATTCTTGACATAGCTATAGAATGCCTTGTGGTTGTCTTTGGAATCTTTGGCTATTTTATTTTCGTAACTAGCTTTGGAGGATTTCATGAGGGATCTCAGCCTCTTACTGAGGCTGGTAAGGGAGTTTTTTTGCATCCTGGGATTTTCCTCTTTTCTTCAACAGTTTTCTTTTTGTTGTAAAGTTTGTTTATGGCAGGGGACCACCAGATTGGCTTCCTTTTTTGGAGGAGAGCATCTTGGTTCTATTTGGGATGGCATGATTCAGGCATGAGTGGATGTGCTCGTACAGTGCCTTAGAGTAGGACTCAGCAGTCGAACTTTCAGTTCCTGTCTGCATGGGTGTGATGAAGTTTGTAACTTCTGACTTGAGTAGCATGAAGTTGGCTTTGGAGAAGTTTTTTATGGAGGTTTCCTTTCTGGGGGGGTGGGGGAGGGATGTGGATGTCAAGGGTGATTAGCTTATGGTCAGACCTGTCCAAAGAGGGGGTGACCATAGTTGTGGAGCATCGATTTCCCATGATGGTAATGACCAGGTCTAGGATATTGAAGCCCCTGGTGGGACTATGAATTAGTTGATCCAGGGCATTGGAATTTATGAATTCCAAGAACCGTTGGGAAAAGGTGTTGGTACATGAGTAGTTTTCCCAGGTAATGGCAGGGTAGTTGAAATCACCCAGCATTAGGGTGTTTGGTTGTATCTTAATATTTTCCAGTATGTTTAGAAAGGTGTAGTGAGAATCTTGGGGCATGGTGGGGGATCTGTAGCAAGCTACAATTTGGATTGTAGTCTTACCTAGTGTTAGTTGCACCTGGAGAATTTCAGATGCATTGTGTTGGGCAACTAGCCTGGTGGTATGAATATCCTTGGTGAATCTGGACACTCCTCCACCTTTAGTGTTTCGGTCCTGGTTTGGTGGCTGAAAAGTGTGGTAAGAGTTGTAGCCTGGTATTGCAGGGGTGCTCTCTGGAGCCTTGAACCAGGTCTCAGTTACTGCATAGATATCGATGTTCTCCATTTTTAGGAGTACTTCGAGAGAGTGCATTTTGAGGTTCAGACTTCTAGCATTGAGTAGTATTACCTTCAGATTTTGCATGCTTGTACCTGTTACTGTGGTGGTTTTGTCCTTTGAACTTTGCCTAAAAAAGGCACTATAAGGGTGACAAGAGCCTTAGCCAGTAACCTGAATCCCAGGGGCGACAGGTGCAGACCATCTCTGGCAAAGCATCGTGGTCTGTCGATCATGTCGTCCCAGGCAGACAGATACTGGATCCCCTTTGAATGACGACACCAGAAGCTTAGCCAATTGTTGAAGTCAATCATTTTGTCTTTATACTGTGGTATCATTCCGGGCGAAGGCAGGATACTACTCAGGGCTAGGGTCATACCTGCCTGGGCCATATGATCCGAGAGCTCTTCCATGTCTCTTTTCATGTAGTCCAGGGAGGTACGTCTCAGGTCATTCACTCCATCATGGACAATGACAGAGACATATTTGTACTTGTTGTGGAGTGACTTGAGTACATGCGTTATGTGTTAGATTAACTTGCTAATAACTCAGTCTGGCTGGTGAAATATAAAGTCAGAAACATATTTCAGAATGTATCACTTATATGTTTCACTACCAAGAAATATTGCAGCACCTTTTTAAAAGACATTTAAAATGATTTTAATATTGTGTTGGTATTTCCAGAACTTTTCTCAAGTCCTGCAATTGCTACATCTAAAGACACTGTACACCACACGGGGTAGGGGGAAGAAGTTATCGGACTACATATCGTTCATTAACTTTGCATTAATGCAGACTACAATTGTCTAGTGTCGTCTTCAATGATATACTGTTAATGGTGTGGTAGTTGCATCTGTAGAGGTTGCTGAGTTTATGGAATTTTTTTATTGTTTGTGCTTTACATTTGTCAAATTTCATGTTGTTATCTATGATAACTCCTAATAGTTTGGTTTGTGAGACTGGTGAGATGGGGGCATTGTTTGAGATTATTTTAAATGGGGAATTGGGGTCTGTGGCTTTTGAGGGATGGAACAGGATTAATTGTATTTTTTAGGGTTATGTATTAGTTGTGATTTAGATAACCACACTTCTATGGCAGTAAAGGATTCTTGGGTAATTTTCTGCAGAAGTTGAAGAGAGGGGGCAGAGCAAATTAGTGTGGAGTCATCAGCATAGTGGACTAGCTTGGCACGGAGGGTGGCTTTGTGAAGGTCACTGGTAAATATGGTGAAGAGGGGAGGTCCAAGGATGGATCCTTGTGGACAGAGGAGATAGAGAGTTTTGCCATTTTACAGCTTGTGGACAGTTAGATAGATAGTTTTTGAACCATAATAGTGTGGAGTTACTCAGGAAGAGTTTTGAGAGTACACTTATGAGTTTGGAATGGGAGACTGTATCGAATGCATTGGAGAGATCGATAAGGATAGTGAAGACCAGGTTACCATTGTTCCGCTGTTGACTTACAGTATTAGAAAAGCTAATAAAGGCTGTGGTGGTATTATGACTGGGTCAAAAACTATGTTGCATGTTGGCCAGGAGATTATTAATTAGGAGATGTGTCATGATTGGGTCAAAAACCATGTTGCATGTTGGCCAGGAGATTATTAATTAGGAGATGCTTTAGAATTTGCGAATGTATGCATTTTTTCTAGAATTTTTGACATGGGGGTAGTATGGCAATTGGTTGGTAATTAGATAGTTCCTTTGAGTTGCCACCTTTATGAAGCGGTATTGTGTGTGAAATTTTCCAAAAGGTTGGCCTGCATTATTTAGAGATTGACCTATTTATTAATATAAGAGATAACCTTGGCTGCGATTTTGAGGTATTCCATTGGGAGTTTATCGGCTGCTAGGGATGTGGGTTTAAGTTTTGTCAAATAGTTATAAATTGTTTTTGTTCGTACTGGTTGTAGAGAGAAGCAGTTTTGATGTGTTGTTGAGGTGATGGGATTAAGATATGTTGTGGGGGAACAGATGTTTGAGAGGTTTAGAATGGATTTGGTAAAGTACTGGTTAAACTGAGTGGCAGTATTGTCTGTGGTGGTATCAATATTTGGGGTGGAGTACTGGTTATTCCCGGTTGTAGGATTTTATTGATGGCTGCCCAGAATTTTTGAGTGTTGGATTTGTGTTTTGTTTGGATGTCCGAGTAGTGATTTTTCTGTTCTCCATGTTTTATTCCTTGCCAATGAAATACATATTTGTTGTTATAGTGGAGCTTTTTTACTGGGCCTCCACTGAAAAAGGGCAGCTTGCCCAGTTGGGCTCTCCTGGTTAACAAATGTAAAATAAATAAATAAATAAATAATAAAATATAAATTCTTTTTTTTTTTTTTGGCCTTGTTTCTTACTCCGCGGTATATCTGTCTGTTTGCATTAGTTGTGTTGTGAAGCCATGCTTCCCATGCTTTATCTCTGTGTTTTAGGAGACTTTGAGTACTTGTGGGACAAGGTGATTTAGTATGCTCAGAAAAGTGGAGTTAAAGTAATCTCTGGCATTGTCTAGGGGGAGATCTGAGAGAGGTGCTCAATTAAGTTAGTTCATTAATGAGGTCTTGGGGTTTGAAATTCTTTGTATAATGATTTTTTTGAAGGGAGGTTGTTTTTATTAGTTTAACTTGTTGTCTAAGTACAAATGTAGGGAGTTGGTCACTAAGGGTGTTACGGAGGGAACCAGAGTAGTGTGATAGGTAAGGATGGTTTGTAAAGATCCAATCTAGTATAGACTCTTTCTTAGTAGATTTATCTGTTCTGGTGAAAGTATGTATTAATAGATAAAAGCCAATGAGGTTTATATAGCTAGTGGGGAGGGGGGAGTTTGCAGGTAGCCATGAACCCTTAACATTAGCATTTACACCTGACAAGAAAATGCCAAATAGGAGTGGCCCAAGGACTGAACCTTGGGGAAAACGAACAGCGACAGTTTTTTTTTTAGAAGAGGTAGAGATACCCAGCCCAATTTTCTTAGTTCTGTTTGTGAGCCAGTTTGCTTTCCGGTCCAATATATATTCAGCTGGAAGTGTTTATCTATGCCTTTGTGAGGTCTAGGCATACAGTGCATACTGATTTGTCCTCATCCTTCTCAAATAACTCAACCAGATTAAGTAAACAGGATATGCTCTTGACAAATCTGTGCTAAAGTCTTGAAATTCATGTTTGCTTATTCAGTAATGAAGTACACAGTATAGGATCATAGGTTCATAGGTGTGTACTAGGCTAATGGTCCTGCCTGGATCCTTTACAAGCCCATAGAAGTGCCCTGGCATCATGCTGCCCAATGTTAGTTCCCAGTGCCTCTATTAAGTAGAGCCAGTGCAGTGATCTCCGGGGTGAACTTTCTATTTCCCATACACTCGTCAAGATTTCTCTTGAAGAGGGCCAGTGAGATGCTCTGCTTGACATGTATGGGAAGTCTATTCCAGAGCACGGGCAGTCTCTGGGTTATGAACCTGTTTCTCCAGCATGTTCTGTTGATTGTGGTAATGAGGTTGAGGTCTCTGGAGTATGTGGTGGGAGGGCTGTGGATTTCTTTAGATGTAGTATTTCTAACAGAGCTGGGTCAGACTTGGCTTTGTAAGTCAAGCAAAGATCATCTCTTAGTAGACGATATGAGACAGAGAATAGCTGGAGTTTTTTTGAGTCTGTCCATGTAGGACATCTGTTTAAGGCCTAGGATCCTCTTTGTGAAGTACTTTTGTGGCCTTTTCAGCTGTTGTATGTGTCTAGTGAGGTACATGCCAAATGTGGCATTATACTCGATGACTGGCCTAATGAGGGAAGAGTAGAGAGAGATGATGACCTCTTTTTTCCTGGATGCAAAACCTTTGGTAATGGGATGTGCCACATAGGGCTTTCTGACCACAGTGGCAATGTGGTGGTCGAAAGAGAGGTTGCTGCCACCTGTGTCCCCAGATCTCTTATAACACCTTCAGTGTTCAATGGGCTCCCATCAATGTGGTAATTAGTGGGAACTGAGTTTTTCCCAAAGTGGAGGATGACACATTTTTTTGGCGTTAAGCTTAAGGCCATGGTTTCGACACCAGTCATTGATCTCAGTGAGGCCTTTCTGTAGGATGTCTACATCACTTGGGGAGTTAATAATGGCTCCCAGTTTGCAGTCGTCTTTGAACTTGGTCAGCCAGTGTCCCTCCAGGTTGGCCTGGACTTCTTAGAAGTAGATGCCAAACAGGAGAGGACCCAGGACCGATCCCTGTGGCACTCCACTTGTGACTGATCGGCAGTTTGACTTGGAGTCGGCTATTTTCACACTGTGGGTTTATCTGTGAGCCAATTTTCAGCCCTCCTAGTGATATAGGGGTTGATGTCTAGTTTGGTGAGTTTACCAATAATTCCTGAGTGGGGAATGGTATCAAAGGCCTTGGCCAGATTGAGGTAGGTTGTATGAACTGCCTTGCCCTCATCCACAGCTCTGGTGACAGACTCAAAGAAGTCAACCAGGTTGAGCAGGCATGATTTACCTGTCACAAAACCAAATTACTTGGGATCTAGAGTTTGGAGATTTCCCTATATCCTTGTTAATTATCTCCATGATGATGTGCTCCATAGCCTTACATATCAGATTGTCAGGCTAATGGGACGATAATTCCCAGGGTCTGTAGTCGCTCCCCCTTTATGGAGAGGAATGACTGTAGCAGTGTGCCATTTGGTAGGGACAAAGCCTGAGTTGAGACTGTGATTGAACAGGGCACACAGATGTGGTGCTATTTCACTTTGTAGTTCATGTAGAACACATCCAGGGATATTGTCAAGTTCCATTGAAGCTGTATTCTTGGCCTTGGATAATGCAGGTTTAACCTGTGCTGTAGTAATGCTGGGTGCCTGGCATTCCTCTGGTATTGTGATTGGTCCTTTGGGGGGAGAGAGTGGTTTCTTCCTTCTGTTGTAGAGTTTATTAATGGGAGGGGACTACCATATTGGCTTCCTTGTTTTGGAGGAGAGGGTCTTGGTTCTGTTGGGTATGGCTAGTTCCATGCATTTATGTACGTGTTCGTACAGTGCATTGGTGTATGATTCAGCAATCATGCATCTATTTTCCATTGACATGGGTGCAGTGAAGCTAGCCACCTCTGTTTTTAGGAGCTCAAAATCAGCTTTGGAGAAGGTTTTCATGGTGGTTACCTTTGCAGGGGGTGTGGGTGAGATGTGGATTTCCATGGTGATTAGTTTGTGGTCAGATCTAACCAGGGAGGAACTGACTATTGGTGTAGAGCAACAGTTGCCCATGTTAGTAATAACCAGGTCAAGGATGTTGCTTCCTCTAGTGGGGGTAAGAATGAGCTGGTCCAAGGCATTGGAATTAATGAATTCCAGGAAGCGTTGGGCCAGTGTATTGGTGCATGAGTATTTTTCCCAGTTGATGGAGGGGTAGTTGAAGTCACCTAGTATGAGAGTGTTGGGATGAACCCTAATAGTTTCCAGGGTGCTTAGAAATGTGGACTGAAAGTCTTGGGACATGGTTGGGAACCTATAGCAGTCTACAACCTGAATCGCCATCTTACCCAATGTTAGTTGTACCTGAAGTATCTCAGATGTGTTATGCTGGAGGTATGCATATCCTTTATGAATATGGAGACACCACCACCTTTGGAGCTTCAGTCCATGTTCTGGGGCCGAAAGGTGTGGAATGAGTTATCGTCTGGTAGCACAGGGGTGCTTTTTGCTGCTTTAAACCAGGTCTCCGTTATAGCACAAATGTCGATGTTCTCCATTTTGAGGAGTGCTTCGAGCAAGTGCATCTTGAGATTTAGACTTATAGCGTTGAACAGTATGACCCTCAGATTGCATTTTTTTATAGCTGTTACACTGGTAATTTGGTCTTTGGAACATCGCCTTTTTGGGAGTGAGAGGGCGGTGAAGTTTGCACTGAATCTATCTGCCAGGATGTTGGCAATATCAGTGGGTTCTGTATATTTTGTGCTATTTTGCACTGGCTCAGAGCATATCTACGAGTTGCCACTTAGATTCTTGACTTAGCTAAAGAAGGCTTTGTGGTTATCTTTCGAATCCTTGGCTATTTTTCTTTCGAAGTTAGCCTTGGAGGATTTTATGAGGGACCTTAGTTTCTTACTGATACTGATCAGGGATGTCTTGAAGTGATAAAGCTTGAAACTGGTGAATGCTATACTAATATATATTAATAAACTCTACAACAGAAGGAAGAAACCACTCTCTCCCCCCAAAGGACCAATCACAATACCAGAGGAATGCCAGGCACCCAGCATTACTACAGCACAGGTTAAACCTGCATTATCCAAGGCCAAGAATACAGCTTCAATGGCCTCTCACTATTTTATCTGTCTTTAGAATAAACATGGAAATATGCTTATGTGACTACATTTCCACAGATTTAGACAGAAGTGGATTATATGACTTCTGAGTCATTCTGAAATTATTATTCCTATCCATTTATGAAAACAAAAGCAAATGTACAAAGACATGTTGCCATGCAAGCAGTCGTATCAGCTCTAATACTTTTCAGGCAAGATAGAAAGGTCATGTCTCATTTTTAGCAGGTGCAAGTATAACAAGCCAAAAGGGAATGCTTTCAAGAGGCACAGCTGCCAGCAAACCTTACTTACAGTATTAGTATTTTACTGTTAAAAACGCATCAGGCAGAGTGTAACACCATAATTTGGAGCAAAGTAGAGTATAACAAATGCAGTCAGTGATAGTCAGGGCAAGTCGTTTTCTTTCTCTTTTTTCACGGACATCCAGGAAACTAGAATGTATATAAAGCTTCAACATTAGCAAAAAGAAAAATTTCACAGAACATGGCATTTTAGGCTTCATTTCTAAACATGTAAAATCTCTAATTTTATATTGCTTTTACTTGTTTTACTGTACTAAGTATTACCTTTTTTAAACACTTTGCATACGCATCCTGACTGTCTATGGGCCTAGTAAAATACTGACAATAGAATTGTGACGAGATCTGAATGTAAGTTTTGCTATTACAAGTATAATTAATGGATCTCACCATTAACAATTTATTCGTTTGAAAAAGTGCTCACTTGTTATTTGCAGGAGCATAGAATTTACATACTATTATGCCCTAAGTTCAGAAATAATCAAAAATACTTCCAGTTTGACAACTGGAAATTCCCTAGCAACTTTGATTTAACAACGCTGGAAATAAAATCGATGTTTTCTGTATGAAAGCTTGGTCTTTGGCTTCTCTGACATCTGATATAAGCCCATCTAGAAGATGTAAACAAGCCCTGACAATGTGTAGACAGATACAGACGCTGACTGCGTGATACACTCTCTATATCAAGTTTGTGTTGAGTGACATAGTTATGTGTATCCCTTTCTGTTTCAGGTCTCTCATGTCCTTTTTTTTCCCACATGCTTTATGTCAATTTTATCAGCATGTGTTTCTCTCTGTTTATCTATCTAGTTTTATCCAGGGTGACTATGAACATTTTATCAGATGACATGGCACATAAATACTGTATATTCAGTCTACTAAGGATGCCATGAAGAAAAGGATGCGCACGTTACATGCCAGAGGGCTTATGAATTATATTAAAATTGCAATTAGTCTCTGGGATAAAGCTAGACAAGAGGAGAACTATGAAGAACAAATGAGCATGCTTTTCTTTTATTGCCAATGAGAGCTTAGAGAATGTTGAAAATATGTGTGTGGTATTCTGGGACAATCGCTATAAAGGATCTATAACCCAGCAAAGCTGAATTAGTTTAAAAGACATATGATATCCTTTTATGTAAACTGTTAAATGACGTTGATGAGATCTTGAGTGAGGGAACTGAAAAACTTGCACGTTAGATAAAAGGATATGAGTTCTGTGAAAGAAAAAGGCCAATTTAAGGGTAGCACCCATTAGAGTAGCACTTCTAGGGTTCACTTTATGAAACAGATTATATCTTCATCCTACTGAATCCTGCATTTGCAGTGCTATTAATTATTGAATAGTTATGAAGTGGAAAGGCAAAGACAGTAATAGAATGAAACATGCTGCAATGATCTGTCTTGTATCTAGAATACGATAATGGTGTCTAAAGAGCAGGTTGATAATCTGGTGGACTGATTTGTGAAGAAAAACTCCAGACTAGGCTTAATCAATGAATTGTGGATTAATATCAGACATAAGTATTAATTTAGACATGGTAGTGGTTGCACCGAGACAGTCATATTTTTGCTGCAGAATTATTCTGAGCTCACGTCAGATCCTAAGAGCTGGATGCAAAATTATTTACTTTTACTCACACCGAAATCACAGTGGAAGCAGCTGCAAATATTTTAGTGTGTGCAAACTAGCAGACATCCAGTGTGGCAAGGTACTGATGGCTTCAGTGAATAATTTACTTTGAGCATAGTCAGTATAGTGAAGATGTTTTACTGATGAGGGCATAGAAACTGAATGGAGTCAAAGGGACCTCTGAATTCAGTGCAGAGCAAGAATCCGAGAGTGTCTTATGACTCCCTATATGAGTGTGAATAGAATTCCCTCTCTGTCACACACATTTGTGCGCGTGCACACACACACACACTCATACACAGACGGACACACACACACACACACACACACACACACACACACACTAACTCATGTCTGCCATACTACCTGATGTTTCTATGTGACATGGGGGCCATGGACATTATTTCCCTCTGTGCACCTGGCTTTTGAAACTGTGGTCATTGTCCGCATGCTTCTCTGTGTCCACAGTAAATGAGCAACAAACATAAATCTCAGCAGCTGGATTTCACTTTAGCGACATGTGTCCTCAACCAATTCTAGTGCAAGGAAATGTCTCACCTCCTCGCAGCCTGCACCTGTTAAGAGTTTTCAAGTCAGTCACCTCTCTTTGGAAATAATAGCATTTATCATTTTATCTGCCATTAACTTTTGCTGTTCATAGAAATGTTTTCAAGTAAGGCGTTTGTTTTCAAACCAAAACAGTGCATATTACTATCAGAGGTGCCTAGGATTGTGTGGAAATATACTGACAGCTCATATGCAGATGTAGATCATCACTGATGACACTGAGTGCTGGGTATTGGGTAAGGGGTAGAACATAAATAAAAACGTGTAATCCTGTAGTTAAAAGGAGTAGAACATAAATACAAATGTGTAAGCCTGTAGTTATAAGGGATAGAACATAAATAAAAACGTGTAATCCTGTAGTTAAAAGGGGTAGAACATAAATACAAATGTGTAAGCCTGTAGTTATAAGGGGTAGAACATAAATAAAAACGTGTAATCCTGTAGCTATAAGGGGTAGAGCATAAATAAAAACTTGTAGTTCTGTAGTTATAAGGGGTAGAACTTAAATAAAAATGTGTAATCCTGTAGTTATATGGGGTAGAACATAAATAAAAACGTGTAAGCCTGCAGTTATAAGGGGTAGAACATAAATAAAAACGTGTAAGCCTGTAGTTATAAGGGGTAGAGCATAAATAAAAACTTGTGTAATCCTGTAGTTATAAGGGGTAGAACATAAATAAAAACATGTAATCCTGTAGTTATAAGGGGTAGAACATAAATAAAAACTTGCAAGCCAGTAGTTATAAGGGGTAGAACATAAATAGAAATGTGTAATCCTGTAGTTATAAGGGGTAGAACATAAATAATAACTTGTAATCCTGTAGTTATAAGGTGTAGAACATAACTAAAAATGTGTAGTCCTGTAGTTATATGGGGTAGAACATAAATAAAAACTTGTAGTCCTGTAGTTATAAGGGGTAGAACATAAATAGAAACGTGTAATCCTGTAGTTATAAGGGTAGAACATAAATAATAACTTGTAGTCCTGTAGTTATAAGGGGTAGAACATAAATAGAAACGTGTAATCCTGTAGTTATAAGGGGTAGAACATAAATAAAAACTTGTAAATCCTGTAGTTATAAGGGGTAGAACATAAATAAAAATGTGTTATCCTGTAGTTAAGGGGTAGAACATAAATAAAAATGTGTAATCCTGTAGTTATAAGGGGTAGAACATAAATAGAAATGTGTAATCCTGTAGTTATAAGGTGTAGAACATAGATAAAAACTTGTAGTCCTGTAGTTATAAGGGGTAGAACATAAATAGAAACGTGTATTCCTGTAGTTATAAGGAGTAGAACATAAATAAAAACTTGTAATCCTGTAGTTATAAGGTGTACAGCATAAGTAAAAACTTGTAATCCTGTAGTTATAAGGGGTAGAACATAAATAAAAACTTGTAATCCTGTAGTTATAAGGGGTAGAACATAAATAAAAACTTGTAATCCTGTAGTCATAAGGGGTAGAACATAAATAAAAACTTGTAATCCTGTAGTTATAAGGGGTAGAGCATAAATAAAAACTTGTGTAATCCTGTAGTTATAAGGGGTAGAGCATAAATAAAATCTTGTAATCCTGTAGTTATAAGGGGTAGAGCATAAATAAATACTTGTAATCCTGTAGTTATAAGGGGTAGAACATAAATAAAAACTTGTAATCCTGTAGTTATACTTGGTAGAACATAAATAAAAATGTGTAATCCTGTGGTTATAAGGGGTAGAACATGTAATCCTGTAGTTATAAGAGGGTAACGCATAAATAAGAACTTGTAATCCTGTAGTTATAAGGGGTAGATGGTTCACTTTGACCTGACTAACTCCTGTCAGTAATGACACCTTGACTAGCCAGTGATAGGTCAAAACAATGAGGTGGGGGATTAATTGTCTAACAGACAAGGACAAAAAAAAAAAAAAATTAAATTTTTCATTACTTAGTTGTATGGACCTCAGCACCCCAACCCCTTACTCAGCGCAACTGCATTCTTTTCTCTGGAATTGTTTTTATTTACTAAGGATTCTTTAAATTTAACACTGTTTAGTTCAAAATAAATAGAGCCTTACTAGTCTACATTCCAACTAATGCTGAAATGTAATATAAATTAAAGCATCTCCTGTACTGGTTCATTTCCTTTGTCAGTTGGGCACGATCACCAGTGCAATCTTATATCTGAAGAAAAATGACTACCAACTATAATCAGAACAACCCTACTGTTAAATTCTCTGATAGACCTACTGCCTTCCCCTAGTTAATAAAAATCCAGATTCACACACACACACACCCCTACGGATATGTATATATATATATATATATATTATATATATATATATATATATATATATATATATATATATATATATATACAGTAATCAGACTGTCTTTATATTAATAAAATTATTTGTTTATCCCATCAATAGGTAAGAGATCCTTCCCAAAGATGCCTCAGCTTCATGGAATATGCCACACAGCATTAGAACTCTAAATGCTTACTCCCTTTTTAGAAGGCTACTCAGAGACTATTTACCCTGATGTGAATTAGTTGTGTGTGCATGTATGTATGTATATATGTATGTATTTGTTTATTGCATTTGGTAACCATGAAAGTCTGACTGGGTAGAAATCCCTTTTCATAGTGGCCAAGGGAGAAAAGCTCCAACAGAAAAGGTAGATACAATACAATCAAACAAGCATTGAGATTTATAGTTATATTTATAAAATATACAGTAAATAAGAACTGACAATTGGGAAAATAAGAATATTATAATTTTAGAAGAAGTTATCCAGAGTTGTGATACATGATGTGAGAGCAACAGTCAACAGTTATCATCTGGAAGGAAGCTTTAATGTTAACATAATTTCTCTTTGAGAAAGTTTGTGAAGAAAAAAAAAGTTCTTTAACAAATCTTACACTGCTAAAGCTCCTTTTTTGTACAGAAAATGTGTTAATTTTACACTTAATTTAGTATATTAGCCTGATGTATTTAACTGGACTCATCATTTTTAGGCTATTAGCTTGTTTACTTTAATTTCCTAACCTGCATGAATATCTGTAGGATTTTGAATTGTTATCGTTTAACAAAACTTTTTGTTGCATTTAAGATTGTGTCAACATTGTGGTCAGAATTATGGCTGAGAAGAGTCTTTGGAACAATACAGCTACCCAATTACCAAACTTAAAATGAGTACGCAAGTAAGTAAATAGATAAATAAAATATTAATTATTTAATGGCTGTCAGTATTTATCTTTGAGTAGATAACTCCTGACAGTTGTCCTTCTGCTCTGTGTGTGTGTGTGTGTGTGTGTGTGTGTATGCATTAATGTGTAAATGTGCATATGAGTTCATATGCGTGCATGTGAGAGAGAGTTTGTGTGTGTGTGTGTGTGTGTGTGTGTGTGTGTGTGTGTGTGTGTACAGGAGGAGCTATCACATCTCCATACCCCCTAGACTAGCGACCAAATCCTGCAATATTATGGCTGAGGAACAGTAATCCTACACCAGGATAACTCTTTATATCATTCCTTACAGGCAATATAAAAGACAAAGAACAATGTTTTGTAGGAAAAAACGTGGGATGGTAGGAACATTAGACACCATGGATATTCTGTATATCATGCACTAAAAGCATTTCAGAAAATTCAAACCCTCTATCATCAGCACTCATAGCTCTTTAGCAGTGTGTTAGTTCTCAGTGCCATCACTAGATACCTGAGATACTTCTAATATATTACTTTGTGTGTGAAAAAAGACTAGTTACCTGAGATACTTCTAATATATTACTTTGTGTGTGAAAAAAGACTAGTTACCTGAGATACTTCTAATATATTATTTTGTGTGTGAAAAAAGACTAGTTACCTGAGATACTTCTAATATATTACTTTGTGTGTGAAAAAAGACTAGTTACCTGAGATACTTCTAATATATTACTTTGTGTGTGAAAAAAGACTAGTTACCTGAGATACTTCTAATATATTACTTTGTGTGTGAAAAAAGACTAGTTGCCTGAGATACTTCTAATATATTACTTTGAGTGTGAAACAAGACTAGTTACCTGAGATACTTCTAATATATTACTTTGAGTGTGAAAAAAGACTAGTTATCTGGGATACTTCTAATATATTACTTTGTGTGTGAAAAAAGACTAGTTACCTGAGATACTTCTAATATATTACTTTGTGTGTGAAAAAAGACTAGTTACCTGAGATACTTCTAATATATTACTTTGTGTGTGAAAAAAGACTAGTTACCTGAGATACTTCTAATATATTACTTTGTGTGTGAAAAAAGACTAGTTACCTGAGATACTTCTAATATATTACTTTGTGTGTGAAAAAAGACTAGTTACCTGAGATACTTCTAATATATTACTTTGAGTGTGAAAAAAGACTAGTTACCTGAGATACTTCTAATATATTACTTTGAGTGTGAAAAAAGACTAGTTACCTGAGATGCTTCTAATATATTACTTTGTGTGTGAAAAAAGACTAGTTACCTGAGATACTTCTAATATATTACTTTGTGTGTGAAAAAAGACTAGTTACCTGAGATACTTCTAATATATTACTTTGTGTGTGAAAAAAGACTAGTTACCTGAGATAATTCTAATATATTACTTTGTGTGTGAAAAAAGACTAGTTACCTGAGATAATTCTAATATATTACTTTGTGTGTGAAAAAAGACTAGTTACCTGAGATAATTCTAATATATTACTTTGTGTGTGAAAAAAGGAAAAGTAAAAAAGTGGGAAGTTGCAAACCTACACATCTGACACAGCAAGCATCTTAGTAAGCAAAAACCTTAACCCTCTACACTAACTAAGGGGTTAGTTTTAGTGTAATTTTTACAAAATAAAAAGAATGAAACAGAGAAGATATAACAAGCAAGAGAAGGAGCGTTCACCAATCAGGGACAGCTGAGAGGGATGGGGTGTGTCCGTGTGGGTGGAGGCATTGGAATAAAGCTGGCAGGGGCATTCTGTAAAATCAGGGACAGCTGAGAGGGATGGGGGGTGTCTTATGTGGGGGAAGGCATTGGGATAAAGCTGGGAGAAGCATTCTGTTATATCAGGGATATCTGAAAGGGATGGGGGGGTGTCCATGTGGGTGGAGGCACTGGGATAAAGCTGTGAGGAGCATTCTGTAAAATCAGGGACAGCTGGGAGGGATGGGGGTTGTCTGTGTGTGGGGGGAGGCATTGGGATAAAGCTGGCAGGGGCATTCTGTAAAATCATGGATAGCTGAGAGGGATGGGGTGTGTCCATGTAGGTGGAGGCACTGGGATAAAGCTGTGAGGAGCATTCTGTAAAATCAAGTATAGCTGAGAAGATGGGGTGTGTCTGTGTGGATGGAGGTATTGGGATAAAGCTGGCAGGAGCATTCTGTAAAATCAGGGATAGATGAGAGGGATGAAGGTGTTTCTGTGGATGGAGGCACTGGGATAAATCTGGGAGAAGCATTCTGCAAAATCAGGGACAGCTGAGAGGGATGGGGTGCTTCTGTGTTGGCAGAGGCATTGGGATAAAGCTGGCAGGAGCATTCTGTATCAGGGACTGCTGAGAGGGATGGGATGTGTCCATGTGGGTCCTGGCACTGGGATAAAGTTGGCAGGAGCATTCTGTAAAATCAGGGATAGCTGAGAGGGATGGGGTTTGTCTGTGTGTGGAGGTATTGGGATAAACCTGGCAGGAGCATTCTGTAAAACCAGGGCTATCTGAGAGGGATGAAGGTGTTCGTGTAGGTGGAGGCACTGGGATAAAGCTGGGAGGAGCATTCTGTAAAATCAGGGACAGCTGAGAGGGATAGGGTGTGTCCGTGTGGGTGCTGGCATTGGGATAAAGCTGGCAGGAGCATACTGTAAAATCAGGGATAGCTGAGAGGAATGGGGTGTGTCCGTGTGGGTGCTGGCATTGGGATAAAGCTGGCAGGAGCATTCTGTAAAATCAGGGATAGCTGAGAGCGATGGGGTGTTGTCCATGTGGATGGAGACATTGGGATAAAACTGTGAGGAATACTAGAAGACACCAGGGAGAATTTTTAAACTATTACTTGGACTTGCTTAAAATGTTAATAGAGCAACAGGTTATCATGATGGATTTTCTGAGCCATAAGAGGAATAAAACTCTAATGCCTGGTATTATTGACTGACTGTATGGGATCTGTGATTTTGAAGGGCAGAGACAAAAGTAAGCAGATACATCAGGGACATTTTATCAACTCAGGGACAGTGAATGGTGTATCAGTGCATGTGTGTGCTTGTCTGAGTTTGAATGTGTGTGTGTGTGTGTGTGTGTGTGTGTGTGTGGGGGGGGGGGGTGAATGATCGGGAGGTGTCTATGCCAAAGAGCTATATGGGCCATCGGTGTGTGTTAATGCAGGAAAGTGCTGATGTGCACTTGTACTTACGGGTAATTCAAAGACATGCAAATTAGCCGATAATGAAGTCTTTCGTCATTGTGGCTAAGATGCCTGTGAATCACATTTTCCTGCATTGTGGAAACAGTGTTGGTTCTTTTTGAATCTCAGTGTAAAATTATGACCTAAAGCAGGGGCTGACCATAAAATTCAAGGATGTTTGAGAAATATGTATGACAATAGAAGAAGTAATGTGATGTTAGTGGTGGTAGTGGTAGTGGGTGCTGGGGAGAGACCTAAATTTGGAAAAGATGTTCATATATTTCCACAAGATGGAAGGATTAGTGACAGGGAAAGTGTGCATTTGCAGTAAAAGGCTATATGCAGCTCATAGGTGAATTAGTTACAAAAAAAAAAAAAATCAGTGGGTGACTGACAAATGTGGTATATTGTACTTGAACAAAAGCTCTCAACATTAGCTGACTATAGGGTGACATTAAGAGAGATTTAGATGGAGCATCTTTTCCCTATAATTTACTTTCCTTCTTATTTTGAATTGTTACTTTCTTTAATATACCCTGCATGGGAGAAGAAATAAAGACCATTGGGGTTAACATCAAACTTGTGCTGAAAACTGATTTATTCAATGTAAGTATAACACTGTGTGTAATCGAGAAGAGTTACTATTTGTTAAAGGCTCAATGACGAAAGGAGCTCTTCCTCCAATAGAGGACATCCACTTCTAATTGTTGGCCAATCAGAAGTATGTAATAAACAAATCATCATCTCTACTCACCATCAGGGAACACTCATAAGCTACAAGATTCAATTGAAATACTAGAACATTTGGTTAGAAGATTGTGTATGTATGCACAAAAAATATATTGGAATATAAGCAAGATAATATATACATTTAAACTACAATTTCCAAACATATGTGAGTTGAAAGTAAATATTTTTCTGGTCTTTCTATGTGCACGTGGATGGATTACAGACGTGATATAGATCACATCCACTTTTTAATTTTATATGCAGCTCTATTGATAGTTGGGCATAGGTTGATCAGAATCTTTTGAAGCAGAAATCATTTCTAATTTTAAAAATATAAGGCAATGTGGCCAGCGCAATGTTAATGGTGTTGCATTTTACAGTAATTATATGTTAAACTTATTTTTGTTTTATGTAAGTATCTGTAAGACACAGCAGATTATAGCTCTCCGAATAGATGAAGTTGACTGACTTGTGTTTAAAAACATTACCCTCAACTCTATTCTCCTAACTTGTGGAAAGGTTACATGCAAAGAGGGCTGCGTTATGATAGACTGTTAATTTAATGATTATATGTGTGTGTGTGTGTGTGTGTGTGTGTGTATGTATCTACAGTGTCATGCAGTTGGTAAAAAGTTATCAATGCTGCATTACAATGAAGTTTATTACATTGATGCATGCAATTGACTGAGCCTGTGTATCTAATTCATTGTTAGCAAGGTAAGTAGATCATTCTGTTGTATTCACTTACTCTGCTGCCTATATAAGTAAACAAAGCTAATAAAAGTAAAACTAATTAATGTCTTTCAGCTTTTCCTGGTTAGGGGTCGCCACAGCGGAACTCCGGCCTGCTAATGATTGGCAGTAGATTTTTGCGATGCCGAGGTGCTAGCCCAATACCCAACCTTCAAAGAAGGCACACCCATTCACGCACACACTTACCTGCATGTCTTTAAGCATCACTCGACCATGGGAAGGACATGCAGACTCCACACAGAAGGCTCTCCAGCCGAGAATCAAACCAGAGAACCTCTTGCTTTGAGGCGACAATGCTAACCACTGCACCACAGGGGCATGAACTATAAATAGCAATTGAGAAATGTCACTACTAGAAAAAATAGACATCAGTCTAACAATCTATACAAAATTTCTTTAACCTTATTTTTTTGCAGTACTTATTTGATGATCTTGAATCGATTAACTAACTTCTAGGTTATGCATTGTTTTATTTGTTAAATTACTACGATTAAAGATTTTAATATTTTTAAATAAATAATTACAATAAATAAAAATAAATCATGGTCCATACATAGCCATTCAGTAAATGCCATTATTTGAAAATGATATGCTGTATAGCATTAACCTTATTATAACATGTAACAATGATAAATCTAATGTGATGTATCAGAACACACAAAGCAGTACTTAAGCAATACCAAAAAATTGCCAACGTTATTTAAAAAACTGAAAACTTCCCCTAGAAGTGCAGTAGAATTCCACCAATGAGATAACCCAATCAAAAAATTTTACGTAACTGATGTAAAGCCTTATTCAAATTTAAGACTTTCCACAATCCACTGAAATGAATGATAAACTGTTTGTTTGTCTTTTCGGCTTTTCCTGGTTAGGGGTCGCCACAGTGGAACTCCGGTCCGCTACTGATTGGCAGTAGACTTTTATGGTGCCGAGTTGCCAGCCTGATGCCCAACCTTCAGCGAAGGCACGCCCATTCACGCATGTCTTTCGAACTCCCACTCGACCACCCGGAGGATATGCAGATTCCACACAGAAGGTACTCCAGCTGAGAATCGAACAGGAGAACCTCTTGCTGTGAGGCAACAATGCTACCACTGCATGATAAACAGTAATCCAGATTAAAAAAATACAGAGAAATGGGCACTTCTATGGGCTAGGCTTGTAAAGGCTCCAGGGCCACTTTTGTGTGTGTGTGTGTGTGTGTGTGTGTGTAGTAGTGCTTTCTGTTTAATTCAGTGGGCTATATTACTTGTCTGAATTTTTGCTGAATTTAGATTTAAATAGTTTTGTGTAGTTTTTTTAAGGATGGAATATTTCATGGCTAGCTTTGAGTCTAGCTCTCAAAAATAGATAATTTTTTAAGATTGTTTGATGCATGTTAGTGGTATAATGAGGGTCATATAAGGATTTGCTAGTTCTATTGCTTAGTTATGTTGGTTTATTTGTATTTAATTTTAATATAATCGGGTATACTTTGTTAGTAATGATGTTTTCTGATTGGGTAGTTGTGGCCATTGTTTTAGTTTAGTCTTTTTCTTCTGTTTTATATTTTTTCTTTCAATTATGAATTCACTTTATTTCTGGGGGATGATTTAGGTGGGCAGTGTTGTTTCTTTGGAGGATTTTGTGTGTGTGTTTTAGGCAGAAATTATTTAAATGTATTTATTTTACTTTCTCTTTTAGTAGTGATAGCTTTGGATTTGAGGACTGTTTTAGGTTTAGTATTGCATATATATCTGTTTTGCATGTGTACTGTGCAAACTGTAAATATTTTACTAGTGGTGATAAGGCAGGGAATTTCTCAGTTTCTCAATTTTTGTTTGTGAGAACTCTATATTCCAGTTTACTTTGTCATTTTATTTTTTTATTGCCTTCAGAGTTTTTTTTCATGCTTGCTGCCAATGTATGCGTATCTTCAGACTCCAGTTCATATTTACCCTTATCTGGATGGTTATAAATTTAAGCAGACTATCTGGATGGTTATAAATTTAAGCAGACTCTCTTTTGAACCTGAATTCAAATATCAGTAGAACTCTGGTTTGTTTCAGCAGGCTAGGTTTGGGTTGTCATGCCAGAAAAGTCATAGTTTCAACCCTTTCAAGTTAAAATATGCTTCTGGGTTCCCCCATAAATTGAGCTTGTCAGGGGATTTTCCTTTCAGAAGACAAAAAAGGCATCAAATTCCAGAGTACTTATAGTAAACAATTCTTTAGCTCTCGTCAGAATATTTCTTTGGGTTCTGTAATTCATGCCTTCAGTCATTGTGATGATATGAACTGCCAGTTACATGTGAGAAAGGTCCAATGGAACCTGAAGAATCATAAGGCTCATCTTCCAGGATGACTGAATACTTTTTAATAGCTTAATTTCAGCTCTCCCACTGTGAAAAATAAAACAGAGATGGAGACCAGTAACTCTGCCACTTTTAGTAAATTCAGTTAATGGCTAGTAAGCACACTGACTGTATGCCAGAAAAGAAGAAACACAGAGAGCCTGAAAGAAAATTAACTAGAAAATGTGAAGAGATAACACTGACTGGGAAGAATCCTACAGTTGTTCAGCAAAAGCAGTTCAAGCTCCAACTTTGGTAGAAGACATGGCTTCTAGTAATCTAGAGGAAAAAATAAATAAAATAGGCTCAGTGCTGATTAAAATAAATAAAATGGTGAAGGAGTGTATCAACTCAAATAACTAAAAAAATACATGAAGCATTAAACATTTACTCACATGAACTGATATAACTGCAAAAATCGGACGTTAAAATAAAGAAAAGACTGGTTGAGTATGAGAATGCTCAAGAGAAGAGCTGTTTCAGATAAAGGACAGAGCACAGAGGGAAACTCTGAGATTTTTTGCTATACCAGAGAAACTGAAAGCAGACTGTATAAATTTTATAAAGCACAAACAAGCAAGTGAACTAGAATTCCACAGTGGGATTTGTTAATTAAAAGGGAATATTGTGTGTATGCTCTAAACCAGGCCATGAGAAAGCAGCCAAGACCTACCATGAGAAAAAAGTTGATCCTGACAAAACTGTGGCAGAAGGGCAAAGTATTAAAACTTGGAAACAGTAGAGTGTTTGTGGGCAATAATTATTCACTGTACACCAGGCAGAAGACAAGCAAATTTATCCCAGCAATCAGGGAATGTCAGTTGTAAGATTCAAGTTGCTGTATCCATCTATCTTCAGAATATTTTTTTCTGGAGGATTTTTTTGATACAGAACAAGCTAAAGAAAAATACAAAAGTCTGTTCAACAATGAATAAACCATCAAACAGAAGGGAATTCTGCCTCTCATTCTTGTGATAATAAAGCTCATAGAGACACTTTGCCACTGAAACATCTTCCAGTGCTCCAAAGGAAAATGCTTGTGAGATAGAAAAAAAAAACACAGGAGTTGGCTATAAGAATAGAGAGCACATGGGGATGAACAGGAGGAAGACCAGTGAAATTAGTGAATAAATGTGAGATTATAATGCATCAATCACGTTTGTAAAATATGGCTTTACATGAAAAAAGTGGAAAGATTAGACATTTGTTGACTTTTTTAAACTTGTGGGGGACCAAAATGCATATACCCCACTTCACATCATCAATGTTTGCAAAGACACTAAGGGGCAAAGGGTAAGTGTAAGTAAATGCATATACCCCATTTCACTCATGAACAAATACACTTGCCCAACATTTCTTGGAATTCATCAATTCCAATGTCCTGGACCAGCTCATTCTTATGCCCACTAGAGGTAGCAACATCCTTCACCTGGTCATTACTAACAAGGGTGACCATTGCTCTACACCAATAGTCCACTCCTCCCCAATTAGTTCCGACCACAAACTTATCACCTTGGAAATCCACATCCCACGCACCTCCCCACAAAGGTAACCCCCATGAAAACCTTCGCCAAAGCTAACTTTGGGCTTCTAAAAACAGAGGTGGCTAACTTCACGGCACCCATGCAAATGCAGAATAGTTGCATGACCGCCGAATCATACACCAATATACTGTATGAACACGTATAGAAATGCATGGATCTTGCTATAGCCAATAGAACCAAGACGCTCTCCTCCAAAAAAAGGAAGGCAATCTGGTGGTCTCCTGCCATAAACAAACTCTACAACAGAATGAGGAAACTGATGCGGAATAAGGTGAAGTCCCAAGACTGGAAAAACTCCCTTTTCAGCCTCAATAATAAGTTGAGATCCCTCATCAAATCCTCTAAATCTAACTATGAAAACGAATTGCAGCAGATAGTAAAGACAACCACAAGGCCTTCTATAGTTATGTAAAGAAACTCCATAGGTTCATAGGTAGGTACTAGGCTATCGGTCCTGGGGCATATACAAGCTCAGCTAAAAAGGTACCCTGGCTTTTGCTACCCAAGAAAATTATTTTCCTGTGCCACTGTTGAGCAGAGCCACAGAGGTGATCCCCGGTGAATTTCCTATTTCCCATCCAATCATCAAGATTTTTCTTGAAGAGTGCTAATGAGGAGCTTTGTTTGATATAGATAGGTAGTTTATTTCACAGTATGGGAAGTCTCTGGGACAGGAATCTATCCCTCTGGCATGTTCTGTTTATTGTGGTGACAAGGTTTAGGTCCCTAGAGCGTGTAGCTCGGAGGGATTGGGATTTCTTTAAGTGGAGCATGTCCAACAGCTCTGGGTTTGACATAGCTTTGTATGTTAGGCAGAGATCACCTCTGAGTAGGCGATATGCGACAGAGTAAAGCTTGAGTTTTTTTGAGACGGTCTGCATAGGGCATCTGTTTGAGGCCAGTAATCCTCTTTGTGAGGTATTTCTGAGGCCTTTCCAGTTGTTGTAGATGTCTTGTGAGGTACATACCAAAAGGGGCGTTGTACTCTATAATGGGTCTAAAGAGTGATGAGTAGAGGGTAACAATGACCTCTTTTTCTGGATGAGAAACCTTTTGTAATGAGGTGTGCCACGTAGAAGGATTTCCTGACTACTGTGGTGATGTGATTATCAAAGGAGAGATTGCTGTCCACCTGTGTCCCAAGGTCTCATCACACTTTCAGTGTTAAGTATACTACCGCCTATGTTGTAGTTCATGGGTACAGAGTTTTTACCAAAGGGGATGACAATGCACTTTTTGGCATTGAGCTTGAGGCCATGGCTTTGACACCAGGCATCTGTCTCAGTGAGGCCCTTTTCTAGGATATCCACATCATTAGGAGTTTCGATTATGGCTCCTAGTTTGCAGTCATCTGCAAACTTCATTAGCCAAAGACCTTCTGTGTTAGCCTGTACTTCAGAGAAGTAGATACCAAACAGGAGCGGACCCAGGACTGAACCCTGTGGTACTCCACTTGTCACTGGTCTGAAGTCGGATTTGGAGTCTGCTACTTTCACAGTGTGGGTTCTGTCATTGAGCCAGTTGGCAACCCATCTTGTGACATAGGGATTTATACCTAGTTTAGTGAGTTTATCTATAATTCCAGAGTGGGGGATGGTATCGAAAGCCTTGGCAAGATCTAGATAGGCTGTGTGAACCACCTTACCCTTGTCTACAGCTTTGGTGACTGCTTCAAAGAAGTCTATCAGGTTTAGGAGAAATGATCTGCCTTTACAAACCCGAACTGGGTGGGGTCCAGAGTTTGGAGATTACCAATGTCTTTGTTTATAAGTTCCATGATGATACATTCCATGGCCTTGCAGACCAGGCTCGTCAGGCTAATGGGGCAGTAGTTCCTGGGGTCTGTGGTGGCTCCCCCCTTGTGGAGTGGGATAACCGTCACTGTGCGCCATTCAGCAAGCACAAAGCCTGAGGTGAGGCTATGACTGAACATAGTACTTAGGTGGGGTGCCAGTTTGTTCTGTAGTTCATGTAGAACATGGCCTGGGATGTTGTCTGGTCCCATGGATGCTGTGTTCTTGCCTTTGGAGAGTGTGGGTTTTACCTGTGCAGCCATGATTACAGGAACTTTGCATTCTTCTGGTATAGAGATGGGCTCTTTAGGGGGTGAGAGGGGGGAAAAGTTAGCACTGAACCTATTTGCCAGGATGTTGGCAATATCAGTTGGATCTGTATATTTAGTGCCATTGTGCTGTAACTCAGAGCAGATCTGAGTGTTGCCATTGAGATTCTTGACATAGCTATAGAATGCTTGTGGTTGTCTTTAGAATCAGTGGTGATTTTGTTTTCATAACTAGCTTTGGAGGATTTAATCAGGGATCGCAGCTTCTTACTGAGGCTGACCAGGGAGCTCCTCCACTCATGGGATTTTACTCTCTTTTGCAACAGTTTCTTCCTTCAATTGTACAGTTTGTTTATGGCAGGGGACCACCAGATTGGCTTCCTTTTTTTGGAGGATAGCGTCTTGGTTGTTTGGGATAGCACGATCCATGCACTCATGTAAGTGCTTATAAAGTGCAATTGTATAGGATTCAGTAGTCGTAACTGTATTGTCCATCTGCATGGGTGTCATGAAGTTCACCACTTCTGTCTTAAGAAGCATGAACTTGGCTTTGGAGAAATTTTTTACCATTGTTTCCTTAATGGGGGGGGTGGGGGCAGAATGTGGATATGTAGGTTAATTAGATTATGGTCGGATCGGACCAATGAGACGTTGACTTCAGGTGTGGAACACCGGTCACTCATGTTGGTAATGACTTGATCTAGGATATTGTTGCCCCTGGTGGGGGTGTGGATAAGTTGATCCAGGGCATTGGAGTTTATGAATTCCACAAAGCGTTGATCGAAGGAGTTGGTACATGAGTAGTTTTCCCAGTTAATGGTGGGGTAGTTGAAATCGCCCATTATTAGGGTGTTTGGTTGAACTCTAATATTTTCCAGTACATCAAGAAAAGAGGAGTAGGAGTCCTGGGGCATGGTGGGTGATCTGTAGCAAGCTACAATTTGGATTGCAGTTTTGCCCAGAGTTAGTTGCACTTAGATAACCTTGGCTGCATTATGCTGAGCAACTAGCCTGGAGGTGTGGTTATCCTTAATGAATATGGACACACCTCCACCTTTGGTGTTCTGGTCCAGGTTACATGGCCGAAAAGTGTGGTATGAGTTATAGCCTGGTAGTGCAGGGGTGCTCTCTGGAGCCTTGAACCAGATCTCAGTCACTGCACAGATATTGATGTTCTCCATTTTTAGGAGTGCCTGGAGTGAGTGCATTTTGAGATTTAGACTACTAACATTGAGTTGCCTGTTCCTGTTATGGTGGTGAATTTGTCATTTGAACCTTGCCTAAAAAAGGCACTATAGGGGCAGCAAGAACCTTAGCCAGTATCCAGAATCCCAGGGGTGACAGGTGCAGGCCATCTCTGGCAAAGCATTGTGGTCTGTCGACCATGTCATCCCAGGCAGACAGATACTGGATCCCTTTAGAGTGGCACCAGAAGCTTAGCCAATTGTTGAAGTCAATCATTTTGTCCTTGTACTGCAGCATTATTCTGGGTGATGGCAGAATGCTACTCAGGGCTAGGGTCATACCTGCCTGGGCTACAAGATCAGAGAGCTCTTCCATGTTGTCCAGGGAGGTACGTCTCAGGTCATTCACACCAACATGAACAATGACAGTGTCATATTTGTACTTGTTGTGGAGTGACCTGAGTGCGTGAGTTATGTGGTGGATCCTGGCACCCGACAGGCAGCTGACAGTAACCTTCTCCTTGTTTAGCCTGGTGAGTGGGACATCAGTGTGCCTGACTATAGAGTCACCTATGACTAGTGTGTTGGGTACGTTGTTTTGCCTTATTGGCTGTGTTTGAGTGGCACACTGAGTCTGCGGGCTATATGTCGTTTGGGTTGTGTTGGAGGGTGGAGGTCACTTGCATTTCTGCTTTGGAGGTCTCTGTTGCTTAAGCAGATTATTATTGAGAGCCTCCGCGAATGTTTTTGTGTTTCTATGTGTGGCTTTTGGTGGTGTAGATTTAGTGAGACTATGTGATGAGTGTGGTGTGGTGCAAGTGTTTACCTTCTCCTCTTGACTGTCAAGTTCAGTCTTGTTTGGAGAGAGCTTTACCTCCAGTTTGGCTAGATAAGTGCATCTCTCACAAGTTGTAGTGTTGGGTGGTAGGAGGAGAGGGTTGTCTGTGTACATGAGGCAATTTCTACATTGCCCCAAGATGCCCAGATTCATCAGATAGAAAGGAGAGAACACTGGGAGCTGACCCTTGGACATGCCTGAATAAAAAACTATTTTCCTCTAGATAAGTGAGGAAAGTGAGTACAATAGCTGTTTTTCTCTAAGCAAGTGAGGAAAGTAAGTTTATTTATTTATTTATTTATTTATTTTATTTTACATTTGTTAACCGGGCTAGTCTGGCTGGATATATTTCCATTTTCAGCAGAGGCCCGGGGAGAAAAGCTCCACAAAGACATAATAACTATTACATAAGATGCAGAAGAGAGCAGCATACAAAGTATTCTGTATCAGGACAATATTATACAAAGAGTCAAACTTATAATAGGCACAAATAAACAGTTGTACAAAAGTGAACTTATGACTCTTTGAAGCAGAACACAGGCATACGTTATTTAAAATATTCAAACATTATAAGAAAGAGAAAAGGGTGTTTAAGGACAGCTAAGTAAGTAGGATAGATTATATTAGAAATTTCTAGGAGTCTTCAGTAAACTGAGTAATATAATTAGGAATGAGAAGGATGAAGGAGAGGTAAGTGATAGAATAGTGAGAAAAAAAAGTAGAAAGGTAGCAAAGATCACAGAGATCAAGGGGTAGTGGGATGAGCTAAAATACATGGGTTCAGTCAGGGTTAAGGCAGGGGCATAGCCAGTGTTTAGTAAGGTGGAGTCTAAGTTTTTGTTTGAAGAGGACAGGAGATAAAATAGAAGTTAGTTCAGTGGGCAATAAGTTCCAGTGTTTACCAATGGAGTTAGAAAACAGGGAGTCCCCAGCAAGGTTATTGGATTTGGTAGCTGAGACTAGGAGTTTGTTAGAGGAGCGGAGAGAGCTCAGGTTAGAGTAAGGGGTGAGGAGGTTAGAAAATGAAGGAGTGTTGTTTGCCAGCTAAAAGATTTGTGGATGATGGGAAGTTGAGAAAGAAGCAACATGTTTTGTAATTCAAGCCAGTGAATTTGTTGTAGGTTCAGGCAGTGATGTGTTCTGAATTGATTACCAGTAACAAATCTAGCTATACTATTGTAAGTAGTGGTCAATTTAGTAAGATTAGTTTTCTTTAGGTTGGTGTAAATTGGTGAGGCATAGAGAAGAGTGGAGATGAGATGAGAGTGAGCCAAAGTAGCTTTGGCTGTTGGGGATAGGAATGTTTTAATTCTATAGAGGGAGCCCAGTTTTCTATATACAGTTTTGATAGTGTTGTTTATGTGATAATCAAAGGTAAGATTGTTATCTATTGTCACACCTAGTAGTTTGGTAGAAGAGTCAGGTGTTATGAGAGTATTGTTAATAGAAGAGATAGAGAAGTCCAGTGAGGGGATCTGGTAGTGGGTTTGAAAAGGAGGAGTTTTGTTTTTTTGGCATTAAGAAGTAGGCAGCGTTTTAAGAACCATGCTTCCACTAAATGGAATACATTTTGTGTAACAGTTTGAAGCTCTGGGATGGTTTTTGCAGAGCAGATGAGTGTGGAGTCATCTGCATATTGTATGCATGTAGCTTGGGGAATAGTTACTTGTAAGTCATTTTTGAATAGGGAGAAAAGAAGGGGCCCAAGAATCGAGCCTTGTGGTACACCGAGGGAGATTGGGAGAAGAGAGGAGAGTTTATTCTCCCAGAGTACCGCTTGTTTCCTGTTAGAAAGATAGGAGGTGAACCATTGGATGGTATTTGGTTCAATAGCAAGTGATTCCAAGATCTTTAGGAGAAGAGGGTGATTGACCATGTCAAAAGCTTTAGATAGGTCGATGAAAAGTGCAGAAGAAAGGGTATTATTATTGCGGTTTTTGTTAATGAAATCAGTAAAAGAAAGGAGAACAGTAGTAGTACTATGAAAAGGCCTGTAGCCATGTTGACAATGAGATAGTATGTTATGTTTAGTTAAGTGGGACATTAGCTGTTTGTGAATACATTTTTCCATGATTTTTGCTAGTGGAGACAGGAGGGCAATGGGTCTATAATTAGAATATTCTGTAGAGTTTCCACCCTTGTGTAAGGGTATAATGTGTGAAATTTTCCAGATATCAGGGATGTTTCTTTCATTAATGGTTCTGTTAATAAGAATTGAAATGGGATAGGCTATTTCTATGGCTGCTTTTTGAAGAAATTCAGATGGAAGTTGATCGGCTGATGGAGTACATGGCTTAAGATTTTGAATACATTTTAGGATAAAGGTGGTAGAGATGGGCTGAATAGTAAAGCTCGGTAAATTAGTGGTGGCATGTTGAGGAACATTAGAGTTATCAGATGAAAGGTGAGAGGCTAGTGAGTTTATAGTATCAGTGAAAAAGGAGTTGAAGGTGTTTGCAGTTTCAAGGGAAGAAATTTTGTCAGATCCCAAGGGGGAGGGAGTGGAAGTTTGTCCAGGGTGTAGAAGTTTGTTCAATGTTGCCCAGAATTTTTGGGGATTGTTATGATTAGATTGCTGAAGGTTACTATAGTAGTGTTTTTTATCAGAAAGAATAGCTTTTTTCGTAATGTTTCTTAGTTGTCTAAAGGTTTGATGATCTAAGGGTAGCTTAGTAGTTCTCCAATGTTGCCAGAGTTTGTTTCTGAGTAATATTTTCTGTCTTGTTTCTTTTGCTAGCCAGGGGGCTGGTTTAGTTTTTATTCTTATAGTACGCTTTGGAGCATGGGTATCTAAGATAGTTAAGAATTTGGTATTAAAGTAGTGAACTGCTTCATTAAGGGGAAGAGTTTTTAGTGGAGTCCAGTCACATGCATTGAGTTCAGTTTTAAATAGAGTGGGGTTAAAATGTTTGATACTTCGTGCGGTCCAGACTGAAGGGGTATTTGTAGTGATATTCTTTTGCCTTATGATATAGGTTAAGTTATGGTCACTGATATCATCAGGCAGGGTCCCTGCTTGGTAATTTAGTTGGGGTTTGTTAACAAGGATCCAATCAAGTATACTTTCTTTGTTGTTAGGTTTATTAGTTCTAGTAGGGGTATTTATAGTTTGGGTAAAGTTATGGAGATTAATATGGCAGGATGGGTTGTTAGAATTAACTGAGTCCCAATCAAGGTTAAAGTCTCCAAGTATTATGGTTTCTTGTGGGTAGTTAGTGGAAGCCCAGCTAAGAATACTTTCTATGCTTGTGGAGTTATTTCCAGGTGGAAGGTAGGTACAGATAATGTAGATGGCTTTATTAGGGTTGAGTTGAAACTTAGTTATAAGGAGTTCAGTATTGGTGTTTTCAGGGGGGTCATAGGGAATTGTGGATATATTAAGTTCGGTTTTAAAAATGAGGGCTACTCCTCCACCTTTACGATTATTGCGGTCTAATCGTAAGATGTTGTAGCCTGGGGGAATGATTTCAGTATCTTTAGTGTAGGGCTTTAACCAGGTTTCTGTTAAACAGAGAATGTCAAATGAGTGACATTGCAGAAGAGAGTGAAGTTGAGTGATTTTGTTGTTGACACTTTGAATATTTAGGTGTCCTAAGAGTAAAATGTTAGACTTAGAGATTGGTAGTGGAAGTAGTGAGTTAGGGATTCTTGGGGTGTCTTTGGAGGAGGTCTTTGAAGGACCAGGGTTTGGGTGTATATCACCATCTGTCAGGGTAGTGGGCCTATATACTGAGTGTGGTTGAATAGTTAGATAAAGTTTATTTTTCCTTTCCTTGACAAGAGATTATTACTATTGTTGTGGGATAGTCTATGATATTTTGCTAGCAGGTAGCAGGAGGTTAATGTAATGTTAGAGTGGCTACAGTTTAGGGTTATGAGTTCAGTGGCAGTTTGCCTTGAAGAGCTTTTAAGGTGGTAGTTATATTCTATTTCATAGGAGGTCAAGAGGTAAGGAAGTGTGAGTATTAGAGAGAGAAGTAACAGGGCTATTAGTTTAGTTAAGATGTTTTTTGTTATAAAGGTTTTGGAAGTAGAAGTGGTGGTAATTTGAGACATGATGAGAGGAGGTTGGAAGAGATTATAGTGGTAGTGGTAGTAGGTATAGTGGTAGTGGTAGTGGAGGTGGAGGTTGGAAGAGATTATAGTGGTAGTGGTAGTGGTAGTGGAGGTTGGAAGAGATTATAGTGGTAGTGGTAGTGGTAGTAGGTATAGTGGTAGATAAGTACCAAAACTGTTTTCCTCTAGGTAATGAGGAAGGTTGAGTGCTGTAGTAATTAATAGATTATTTAATGCTTACAAGTTCTGAACAAGTGCTGATCACGAATAAGCAAATTCAAGTGCTAAAACTAAGAATCTGTATCTGGACTAAACTAGTTACAGGAAAGGGGGGAAACAAGTGCAAATGTGGGCTTTTAAATCAGAAAGTTGAGAGAGATGGAAAAACTGCCCAAATGGTCAATAACTACAATTTCTGGGCCAGAACCACTCCTTATGTGGTAGATAGGTTACCTAGTGCTTACCACTCCCGCTGATAAGCTAGAAGGCTTCCCTCCAACACAGAAAGCTTGGGGGGCTCAGAAGCTTACATACAGTCATGGATACAGCAAATCTGAATCTGGACTACACTAGTTACAGGAAAGGTATTTGTTTATATATATATATATATATATATATATATATATATATATATATATATATATATATATATACAGAAAAGTAGCTAAAACAGCAGTCAAAACAATTCAAATGCAGTGCAAGCTAGCACATTTGAGTATGTAGCAATGTTAGACCAAACAGCTTAAAAAATGCAATTAAATTAAAAATGACTAAAAACAAGTGCAGAAGGAGTCTATTAGGTAGAATGAGGTAAAGAGATGGGACTGGGGGGAGTGTCCCAGATCAAATCTACAGTGGGAGCCGGCAACTGCAAAAGCCTCCAAATTTAAACAACAACACAGGAATAGGGAGAGTGGGTATGGGAAAACCAACACCTTCAGCAGAGATCTGAAAAACTAGTGAAGCAAAATAACAGTACACAACTCTGAAGTGCCAGAAAAAATATACTCAGCTCTGTATATCTCCAGATAGTTTGAAGAGTACTCTGTCAGGACACAGGAACGATCCAGCAATGATATGTAGCAATACTCCATGGCAATACCCAGATTTGCTCTGAGCTACTGCACGGTGATACCTCCTATACCGAGCCAACAGATATTGCCAATATACTGGCCAACAGATTCAGTGCCAACTTTACCCCTTCCCCCAAAGGACCAATCACAATACCAGTAGATTGCCAGGCATCCAGTATTACTGCTGCACAGGTTAAAACAGCAATGTCCAAGGCCAAGAATACAGCTTCTGTGGGACCTGACAATATCCCTGGCTGTGTTCTACATGAACTTATGAGTGCACTGGCATCTCACCTGTGTGCTCTGTTCAATCGCAGCCTCACCTCAGGCTTTGTCCCTACCGAATGGTGCACTGCTATAGTCATCCCTCTCCACAAAGGAGGAGTGACTACAAACCCTGGGAACTATCGCCCCATTAGCCCGACAAGTCTGATATGCAAAGCTATGGAACGCATCATCATAGACCTAATAAACAAGGATATAGGGAATCTCCAAACTCTGGATCCCACACAGCTTGGTTTTGTGAAGGGCAGATCAGGTCTGCTCAACTTGGTTGATTTCTTTGAGTCAGTCAACAGAGCTGTGAATGAAGGCAAGGTGGTTCATACAGCCTACCTTGATCTGGCCAAAGCCTTTGATACCATTCCCCACTCAGGAATCATAGAAAAACTCACTAAGCTAGGTATCAACCCCTATATCACTAGGTGGGTTGCAAACTGGCTCACTGATAGAACTCACAGTGTGAAAGTAGCTGACTCCAAGTCAGACTGCTGACCAGTCACAAGTGGAGTCCCACAGGGATCGGTCCTGGATCCTCTCCTGTTTGGTATCTACTTCTCAGAAGTCCAGGCCAACACAAAGGGACTCTGGCTGACAAATTTCACAGATGATTGCAAGTTGGGAGTCATTATTAACTCCCCAAGTGATGTTGACATCCTACAGAAAGGCCTCACTGAGACCAACGACTGGTGTCAGAACCATGGCCTTAAGCTCAGTGCCAAAAAATGTGTCATCATCCCCTTTGGGAAAAACCCAGTTCCCATGAATTACCACATCAATGGTAGCCCACTGAACACAGAAGGCGTTATAAGAGATCTTGGAACACAGGTTGACAGCAACCTCTCTTTTGACCACCACATTGCCACTGTGGTCAGAAAGTCCTTCTATGTGGCACATCTCAGTACTAAGGGTTTTGCATCCAGGAAGAAAGAGGTCATTGTCTCTCTCTACTCTTTCCTCACTAGGCCAGTCATTGAGTACAATGCCCCATTTGGCATGTACCTCACTAGACACCTGCCACAACTGGAGAGGATGCAAAAATAACTCACAAAGAGGATCCTAGGCCTTAAACACTTGTCCTATATGAACAGACTTAAAAAACTCCAACTATTCTCTCTCTCATATCGCCTATTTTGAGGCAATCTCTGCTTGACTTACAAAGCCATGTCTGACCCAGCTCTGTTAGAAATACTACATCTAAAGAAATCCCAATCCCACTGCGCCACACACTCCAGAGAGCTCAACCTCATTACCACAATCAACAGAACATGCTGGCGGGACAGGTTCGTAACCCAGAGACTGCCCATGCTATGGAATAGACTTCCCATACATGTGAAACATAGCACCTCACTGGCCCTCTTCAAGAGAAATCTTGATGAGTGGATGGGAAATAGAAAATTCACCCCAGGAATCAATCCAGTGGCACGATGCAAGTATAATCTGATGGGCTAGGCTTGTAAAGGCTCCAGGGCCATTAGCCTAGTGCACACCTATAAACATTTTATGCTTAGAACAGTATTTGTATATGACATTCATGATGTAAATTGCATGTTATATAGTAAAGCATTTTCAGTTATTATTCTTTTTTGTTTAAAGAAATGTAGGTATTACAATGTAAAAAGAGAAGAAAGGCTGGACAAAAGCATATTTAAATTAATATTCTATAATCTTGGCTCCTGGGTAAGGATGGGGTATAAAAGTGCACAGATTATAATATATGTAGAGTTGATATGTTTTCTCTTACTTTTCTGCATAGGTAAATTTCTGGATTAAGGCCCATGACTTAATCTAATATATATATATTTTTGTTTAAGCAAGTAAACAAGGGAACACTGAATGTAATGCAAATAAATGTTCAGTGTGAGTTGAGAAGTCTGCAGCTGAGGGCAGTTGCACATTTTGTTCTTATGTTTCCGTGGGAACAAGATGACTATAGGGGCAGGAAATAAAAGCCAGAGCACATTTTTAAGGCCAAAAGTTAATGTTTTATAAAAGTATACAAGCTGATTTTGATATCTGGAAGGGGAATAAAGATAAGACCAGAACAGACAGCAATTAGCATAAGTAGGAGCACAGGCTATAACATGTGGCTTAACATGGAAAAATCAAGTTTAAGCAAATACATGCCTGTGGTTGAAGCTGTCAATTTCAGACAATTGTTCCTATCAGGAGGGTTAAGCATCATTATTTGAAGATGTACATAGTTTTGTATGTTTTGTTTTAAGTTAATATGTTAGGGTGTGTTTTTTTGTTTGAGTTTTCTTTAAAACAAAATGTCTTATAAAATATGACCTAGGTTCGAATGGAGATGACAAGAAACTGTATAAAGGATTAACTTGCCAAAATTAGTGGGTGCATGTAACACAAAAGCTGGAATAGACATTCAAAAAAGCTGTCATATATAATAGGTGGGAATAATAACTTCTTATCATAATGGCTGCACTGCCTATATTGTTTTGGAATGTGAATGGCCTTGTATGTATAGACATAAAGGTAAGAGTACTGAATTACATTAAGAAATGCAGATTGCAAATAACAATGCTACAGGAGACACATTTTGAAAGAAATGAGCACGTGAATTTGAGTGAGAAAGGATTTCAGGATGGATATTCAGCAGAATGTGAGGGACAAAGAAAAAGGGGATCACTTGCACCAATTGCTAGAGGAGCTCTAATAGTGACAGAAGAGGAAAAAAGATAATAATGGTAGATTTGTGGTAGGAAGGAGTTGCTTGCAAGGGAGGAGGATTACACTAGCACGTATTTATATTCCACTTAAAACTGCTGTTATGGAGCTTAAGACATTTTATTCAGAAAAAAATCAGCTTTTAGCAGGGAATATTTCTTATAGGTGGAGACTGAAACTTTACCTACATCAGTGAGGATGTATCTGGGGGCCTAGAAGGGAAAATATAACAAAATAAGGCATATTTCTGAAGCAATTTATGAAAATGTTTGGTATAGAAGATGTGAACTCAGTAGCTGGAACTCTGAGAGAATTTATATATTATTCTCCAAGATACAATAGCTAAGCTAGAGTAGACAAAAATTATATTTCACAGTAATGTGCATTTAATTGAAAGCTTCAACACACATCCAATAACTTTCAGATCATGTGCCAATAACAACTAAGATAAAAATGCAGGGTAATGACATTAAAATGAGACAATAGCAATTCCCCATCTTTCTGTTAAAAAGAGAGGAATTTAAGGGATAGATAGTAGAAATTATTTGACAATTATTAGAGAAGACAAAATTCCTTCAGAAGGTATAGCAAGTGAGTGTGATAAAATGAAAGTTAACTTTAAAAACAGGGTAAAAATAAAAGAAGACAGCTATGGTCAAGAAGTAACAATTTATTTATTTTATTTTATTTATTTTTATTTTACATTTGTTGACCGGGCTAGTCTAGCTGGATATATGTCCATTTTCAGTAGAGGCCTGGGGAGATAAGCTCCACTTATAAAACTTTAGTGATGTTAAGTAAAAACTATTAAGAACTACATTCAAATATAGTAACATAATAATAGGCTAAAAAAAACATTTTTGAAGAAGAAGAAATTACTCAAGTGGTACAAAAAAAATAATGGAGTGAACAAGTAATGTAGAACATGACAAGAGGTATGCAATAAACATGTACATAGAGAGGGATAATGGAAAATAGATGAAAAGAAAGTGAACTTAGTCAGGGGTGAAGTAACAAAAATTACTTACTGGGACTGACTAAGGTTAGAGCATTGAAGAATAAGGGAAATCTCACAGAATAATAGGAGGTACAACAGCAGAGTGCTCAACAGAAAATAAGGGAGTATCTGGATAATGTGCATGTGTTTAGAAGTATTGCTGTTAAACAACTGTTTTTATTTTATAACTCCAGAACACAAAAACTTTTAGCACAACAACTTAGACAACAGAAAGTAGAAAGAATTGCTGCAAACTTACAGAGCTTATAACAAGAAAAATAACCAGATAACCTGTAGAGGACTTAGGTATATTTCAGAAATTTTATGAACATTTGTATAAAGCAGAGAAATGTGGAAATCAAGAAAAATCACAAATTGAAATATTTATAGAAGACTTACGTATGTCAAGGTTAGAGGGAGATGAGGTTCAACAATTAACAGTTCAGACATGAGCAGGTGAGATAAAAATGGCAACACAATCAATCTGTAGGAAAGTCTTCAGGAATAGGGTTTGGAAGCTAGGAGGGAAGAAAGTGATAAAGACCTGGAAGGTTTCATTTAACAGTATTTTAAAAGGAGGGGAAGCACCATCAGCTTGGAAGGAAGCTGTGGTGGGTGTAATACCTAAAGATGGTAAAGACCCACCAAATCTAGCTTTATACGGGCCCTTTTCAAATTTTAAACCATGATTATAAAGTGTTTATGTCTATAACAGGCAAAAGGCTGGAAAAGGTGTTGTCAAAAGTGATAGATATGGATCAATGTAGTTTTGTGGAGTAGAGGCAAACATATGACAGCATTAATACAACAATGATGATCCAGAAGGAAAAATAATGTAAGAAAATACTGCAGTTGTTGGTGGGTCTTGATGCAGAGGAAGCATTCCATAGTGTAAGGCAAGATTTTATGAGAAGGGCAATGGAAGCATTTGAATTTCCTGATACAATAATAAGGTTATTATGTATGCTATATTAGGGTTTGATTAAATTAAATTAAATTAAAATGGTAGGGTTCCTGTCTAATACGTTGTGTCCTCTTTCCCCTTTGTTATTTGCATTATATTTAGAGGCATTAACAAAGAAATTAAAGGATTCAGAAATTCATGGATGGGGACACGATAAAAATGGAGTATTTAGTAGTATTTTGTGGATTCTGTTCTGGCAGCTAAGGAAATGTGGAAGAGACTAAATGAAAGATAATACAAAAACTGAAAAACTGTAAGCTCTTGTTTATGGATATGTTTTAGCTCCTTTAAGTTTTATGCACAGGTCAGGCATATTTTTATCAACCAGAGGAAAAGTTGTGGATAGTAATTAATAATGTATTGAAATACTTTTATCTGGGAGGGGAAGAGGGCAAGGGTTAAGTGGGACAAGATGATCCTTCCAATAAAGCAAAAGTTTTAGGATTACCTGATTTGAAGGAATGTTTTAGAGCTACACAGTTAAGGCTCATATACATAACACAAGCAGAAAGTTATAATTCAAAGTGGAAAGGGATGATGATGAAGTGACAAGGGGATTCAAGATATAAGGAGACAGTGGGATTTTGGATGTAGACACTTAGGAGAATAACAAGCCATACAGAATTTTATATTCATAAAGTAGAAGAAAGTATTTTAAGAACTAAGCCAACATGAGAATGGAGAAAGGAGTTTCTGCTGAAAGGTATGACTGCAATCAGGAGTCCAGAGAATAGGGGTCTGGAATTTACTGCAGAAAACTGGAAAAGCACTGGGGACTAATAACTAGCGAGGGAAAAGTAATAGAATGAGAAGAAGCCAAGAAGGCATTTGGACTGCAGGCTAGAGATTGTCTTTCCTAATAGGGATTGATATCAGATTGTAGGCAAAGAGAATGGGATAGGGGAATCCTAAGTAAAAGACCTGGTCTGGTAAAGGTTTTAGTTTAATCTAGAACAGAAATTGCTGTTATAAAAGAAAGGGATAAGTAGTAGGACATACAAAATATTGCATAAAACTGTAGGAATCAAACAGGTATGGTGTTGACCAAACAATTGTTGACATAATTGGTCATTTGACCAACTGCATGCAACTCATATATTTAAATACACATATATACATATATATATATATATATATATATATATATATATATATATATATATATATATACATACAAACACACACACACACACACACACACATATATATATATATATATATATATATATATATATATAGGAAGAGAGAGAGATAAAAAGGTCTTAGTAAAATAATATAACCATCATAATACTTACAGCAAAAATATCTAAAGTCAAAAATATCTTAACACAAAATATAAACAAAATTGAAGCTATACTGCGGAAGGGTTTATGCTCTTTCCTCACTGTTGTGTGACCTTGGAGTTGTCACAAATAGCAGGGGTATGGGGTTACACCCCCCCCCCCCACACAAGGGAGCTGGAGAGAACATTGGTTTGATATGTGGACAGATTTTATCAATATGCCTGTGTGAGTATAGGTGCGCGTGTGTGTATAGATCACATACACTCTGTTGGCTAGTCCTTTTGCTGACCACAGTGCAGTGTGCAGGAATTAGGTTACATATAGGGTTTGGAAGCTAAAGTCTAGGGTTAGATGTCTGGGTCAGGGTTAAGAACAAGGTAATTTTTCTAACCAGAGTGCAGTGTGTGGGAATTAGGTTTAGCATAAGTTTTGGAAGGTAAGGTGTAGAGTTAGGGTTAGGTTCATTTTGCTGATGGAGTTTAGTGTCTGGCAGTTAAGTTAGGTACATATTTGGTTGAGTAATTGTGGTGTCAAAAAGAGCAACTTTGGTTGGAGACAGTAAATGTTTTTGATTTTAATGCCAAGTTTTGGCTTTACTGAAAATTTCAACATTAGAGGTTTGTGAGTGTGTGCATGTGCAAATGTTTGAGAGTAAAATTAGAATGAGGGCTGGGGACAGGGCCTGATTTAGCATCATCCATATGTGTTGATCCATGGGGTATGTGTCCAACCATGTGTTGAGCCTTTGATACGTGTCCAACCATCTTGTTTACTGGCAGTGTTATGGAAACGGGTTTTGGAAAGTGAGGTGCAGAGTTGGGGTTAAGAGTCTAGGGCAGGGTTAGGGTTTACATGCATTAGTCGGTTGCTGCGGATAGGACAAAGCCTAACTTTAACCCTAACCCTGCCTGGTCAGAATGTAGTGGTAGGATCGTGGTTCATGGACTGCAAAAACAAACTGCTTGTTTCCTTTTACTGTCTATTGTTTTTTTTGTAGTGGTAGGATCGTGGTTCATGGACTGCAAAAACAAACTGCTTGTTTCCTTTTACTGTCTATTGTTTTTTTTGTAGTGGTAGGATCGTGGTTCATGGACTGCAAAAACAAACTGCTTGTTTCCTTTTACTGTCTATTGTTTTTTTTCATTATTTTGGTAAGTTGATTTTTTTTAATGTAAGTATTGAACAGCTGCAGCTTTTGCAATGCAATCAAAACAGTAATCATAAAATGCATGTGTGTTTGAGTAGATCTGTCTGTGTGTTTGTGTCTGTATTTATTTATATATATATATATATATATATATATATATATATATATATATATATATATATATATGCGTCCCTATCAGTTGATCAAGCTTTCAGAAACACGAAATTCATATGGTTAAGATCATATAATCAATTTGAAAACTTGAAGGTTTGAATGGAAATTGCGTTACAGTGAGGATGGGGAAATTTACCCCTTTCCTTACTGTAGTGTGATCTCAGAGTTGCAGATGGTGTGGTAGATTTTTGTGTTTTTTGTGTTTTTTTCATGTTCATGTTTTTGCAAATTCGATCATATGGTCTCAACCATATGAAATTCGAGTTTCTGAAAACTTATATATATATATATATATATATATATATATATTTGGGTACATGTCAGATGATCAAAATGGCCAGATGATGTATGTATATAAAATGTATACTTACATACACACATATATATATACATACATATATATATATATATTTATATATATATATGTATATAAGGCTATACATAAATAAAAAAAAAACAATTACAAACTCCCTACCACTCTTGATGAAGGCATCAAGTCAGATGTGCAAATTACCCCTTAATGGCATACAAACATTTCAACACTTTAGGTTGTGAATGCACAATGACATACAAGTTTTTGTTAACACATTCTAGCTGTAGACATGTTTCACCGTTTTTGGGCTAATCATTACATCATAAGTGGAACATTTAGCAAATGTAGTTAATAGCTGAAAATAAATGAAAAAAAATCTGTGTAGCTATACTGTACTGTCTGTAGCCCAATTCCAGACTATTTCTCATTTATCATTAGGCTCATGTCAATTCTCCTGTAGCTTATGTCACCAGGTACCCTCACAGAGTGCATTCCTTTGACTGAAACTGAAAAAAAACTGTCTTTTCCAAGGCACATATCTAAATTATAAATGAAAAATGGGTATTAAACAAAAATTCAGGTGCAAGTATTCTGCTGTCCTTCCGATATTCAGGTGCATTCTTGATGAGAGAGCAAACACTCAGACCCCTTTGTCAGAGATCCACGTCATTCAGGTGCGTTCTCGATGAGAGAGAAGACATTCAGATCCTTTTGTCAGTGATCCACCTCATTCAGGTGCATTCTCAACGAGAGAGAAGACCCTCAGACTCATTTGTATGTGATCCACCTTTGTGAACTTGCAAGTGCAGTTTATGTATAAATGTAAACTAAAATTGCATTAATATTAATTAGCCCTTTGGCCAGTTGTAGGACAACAAATCAATGGACATCTGAAGGATGACAGCATCCTGAGGAGAAATGTACACATTTACACATCTTCAAAAACGGAAGTTGTGCTGCATGAGGAAAACCTTTTTTTTTTTTTTTTTTTTTTTTTTTATAAAGCTATAACAAACTCACAGTTAATTAATTTAGGCAAAGGGATGCAGCACTTAAAGCTTTGTCTGAGTACCATTTCACACTGTTTGTGTAAATAGCATCACACTGCTGTCCTCCATACTTACACGTGAGGGCCATCACTTGGCCACTACCCACACCCAGACTACGTTTGACATTAAAAGTACCCAGCCCCCTAGTGTCAAGAATGCCCTTAGTTACATTGACAGCTGTTTATCTTGTTTTACCTCTCAGAAGTACAGATGTTGGCAGAATGTCCAGATTTTTGCCTTATATTTTTGGACCGTTTTTCATAAAATTGTGGCTTTCTGGCAAAATTATTGGCAAATCATTAAAGATTGAAGTTAAAAAATAATGACAGACATTTGAGTTTTAGACTTCATGCCCTTCAGAAAATTCATGCTAATGCAAAACCTGTTATTCAATCAACTTTCTAAGTTTGTAAGAGCAATATTTAAAAATTGTCCCTATTTGTACCAATTTTTTTTCATGGTTTTGTCCAGATTTCTTACTCCAAGAGGTTGAGAGGTAGTCCTCCTTGAAACTGTAAAACTATTATTTATATGCAGTTTGTGTGCAAAAGGAAATTAAAAAAACCCCTCCACTTCTCCACAGCCTAGGCCCTTTCTTAAAGAAACAATGGGTTCTCAATGTTGGTATTTCTCTTAGATATGGAGGTCGGTGTTAATCCTATCAATGTAAAGTCCCTGTAATGAACAAAGCAGCCATTTTCCAATAAAAAATGAAAGCGGTCCATTATCACCTACTGTAAATTCCCCTTCTCGGTATTTACCCTTTGGATTCCGTTTCTCACATTTACTTCTCATCCTGGATATGAATAGTGTGTTCTTTGAAGTCTGGAACAGGCCTTCGTTTCTTAGGTTACGATTACAAACCTCAGTAGGGATGTTTTTGTATCATTATTTTGGACTGCATTTTATCGGCCATGGTGGTGCAGCTGTTAGCATTGTTGCCTCACAGCAAGAGGCTTTCTGGTTCGATTCTCGGCTGGAGAGCCTTCTGTGTGGAGTCTGCATGTCCTCCCTGTGATCGACTAAACTTTCAAAAAGCACACAGGTAAGGCGCACGTGTGTGTGTGCCTTTTCTGAAGTTTGGGCGCCGAGCTGGGAACTCGACACTGTAAAATCTACTGCCAATCATAAGCAGATCAGAGATTCACTGTGGTGACCTCTAACCAGGAAAAGCTGAAAGGCTTTTATTTTGTACTGCATTTTCAAGTAATTGCAGTATCTGATGATTTTTGAACACTATGCACCAAATTTCCAGCATGCCATTTAAGGGCCACCTTCTCAGGAAGTGTGCTGGGTAGTTCTGTGTTCAAAAGGTCATTTTGTACCAAGCCCGTGCATCCATGGTATGGCAAAGATATCCACTTTGTTAAGATATCCACCCAGCTGGGAGTCATTCCAGGCCCAGATTTAGTTAGGACAGAGTGTGGAACTCTGTGGTGTGAGGATTTCTGGCAAGGGTCACATCATGTGTTAAGAAGGGAAATGATGAACACCTTGAAAAAAAACTTAATGCAAGTTTACTAATATGCTTATAATGCATTTACAGTAATTCTAACTGGTGCTTTTACAGGGCTTTGCAAATTATGTGTGTTCTATGTATATATTCCTCTAGGTATACGATTTGATGGTTCTTTAAGCTTCTTATGTAAAGTTTTATCTTGTAAATGCAAGTAACAATAAATGCTGTCGCTTTAAATGCACTTGCACAACAAAAATCTCTTCTATTTTTTTATTTCTATAAATTTCTTGTGTCCCAGCAGCTTCCTTTCGTCTTTTGCAGTTGCTCCCTTTCCCTTAAATGCTCGATGTCTTGTGTCGTATTTTTATACAATTTACTTTTACAGGTGATGTTGAACTCATTCTTTCTTATAGGGATCTGCAACATGTTGCCTCATTTTCCTGAGAACAGAATTATCCTTAATTGAAAATAAATAAATAAAAAGACATACACAAGATGGCGTGTTATTTTAGGGACATTTATCTTAAAAATGTGCACGATGCAAACATTCATGCAAAGATCATTACCTTCAATGATTATATTATCATCAAGCCTTTTTTTACCAGTAAATGAATATAAATGGTTAGCTGCCAACCAGACTAGATCTTTAGTAGAATGTACTCTTCTAGAATCCTATACAAATGAATTTCCCTAAAGCTAGATTAAAAAGTATTGATAACCTAAGCCAGCTGTATTTTTATTCCTAAAGTTAAATTCAAAATAAAGTTAGTGTACCCTCTGTAACTCTACTGTATGGTAAGAGTGCTCTCTATTAATGCAGATGCTTTATGCAAATTATGAGCTGTTTATAATTATCTTTATTACTGCTTTTTTTAGTTCTCATGTACCTATGAGTGCAACATGAAACTTAAATTGCTGTTTCTCAGAGAACAATGATTTTTTCTTGTTAAATCACAATTGCTGTGTGTGAATATAATAACTTCTGTGGGTTTATGACAAGTTTCATATTATAAATTCTGACTCCTTGCATAAAGCAACATCCACCTTGAATTTTTTTTCTCTCTCAGCTAAATCAATTTATAAAAGGCAAGCTTATTCAGTCCACAGTTACAGAATATATACCATACATTATGAGGTCATTTGTCACATTATCTGTTAATAGCTTTGAATATACATGACCTTCTCTGAGGTCGTTGTAAACATGGTAATGCTTTACTTGAATAAGGAGTTATTTGCTTTGCATAATTTCTACTTTATACATAATTTGTATTAACAAAGCTTATGTCTCATTGATAATGGCGTCATCCTTTACCTTGCTGTGTGATTCAGCACAAGGCACTTGAGCACACACACTTCATGCTACCAAGTTTCTGCTAAAAGAACTCCTTTTGGCCTACTGGGTATCAGCTTGTTATTAAAAAGGAAAAAGGAAAGAAAGGAAAAAATTAAACAACAGACATTGCTAGTGTGTCACCAATGCATCAAGTAATCAATACAAGATAAACAGATTTGACCTGAATAGGTCTGAAATTTTGCTCTTGGAAGTATCACATACATTTCTGGAGTTTATTGTTTTGTCATGGTTAGGATATTATTCATTTTCCAGATGATTATATGTTATCTTGTTTCCCAATTTTCCTTTCCATTTCATTGGTGCAGTTCCGTCATGACCCTTCATTTTTTAGCGAACAACGAACCAAAGAATGGTTTAGTGTGCCTGATGTCTATCCAGCCTTATTCTGCCCACATCAATGCTCTTGCATAGGCCCCATCGGTCTTGACCCTTCTTAATTAGGAAGAAGGGAAAATAACTATATCTGTGAATAAGAGCTCAGCTGGAGATGCAGCGATAGTTTCTTCTCTTCCATGCTACTTCTAACTTTGTATGAACCTATAAATATCAGATACTTATAAAACAACATTCTGATCTGTGACATGGCCATATGATAAGAACTGTGCCTGTGACTTATATTTATTGCATTCTTTTCAGTTGCTGTTTTTTCTTAATGCTTAATTACTATCCAATTTCCTTAGTGCCAGAACATTCCAAAATCCACGCTTTTACTAATTCCTGTACTTAGCTCAGATCCTTACTGACCCTAATCTGCAATAACCTTTAAATGCCTGTCTCCAAACTGTTCAAGCCCCACATGAAAAAAAAAAAAAGTTCCCTTGGGCACCAGCAACCAGTATTCTAGGATTGTAAGAGGGTTTCATGAGTATCATTGTCATTCTCATGTCATCATTATGATTTTCAAACCTGGTTGTTGTTGCTGGTAGTACACTGAGCTGGGTAGACAAGGTTTTTCTACCCTTTGTAACAATCTCTAGCTCATTTTGTGGGTTCTCAAAACATTCCCATTCAAGTTAAAAGATGTACTCCCTCCATCATGTCCTGAATGTAACCTCAGGCTCCTTTCAGGGGGCTGTGCCTGGCACACTTGCCAGGGGAGATGTCTGGGGAACAATCTGACAAGGTGCCCTAATTACCTCCATCAACTCCCTTCAAGATTGAGGAGCAGAGTCTGTAGTCCAAGTTCTCCCAGGGTGTTGGTCTCATGTTTCAGTCACAATCCAGAGCTCATGACTATAGATATAGCTGTGACATAGTCTCCAGGAAAACAGAGCTTTATGTTATGATTCAGTTCCTGCTTCCCCACCACAAATTGATAAAATGCCTGCAGAACTGGAGAAAGAGGGATGCACACCTGCACCTCTAAATATGCTAAATGTGGTGATTGTACTGTAAGCAAACACATTACATACAAATGGGTTTGTGTGACAGCTACACTCCGCACTGTCCTAATTAGATGCTACATACAAAGTTCATCATAAACGAATGAGAACATTTAAACATGATTATTACAATACTAAATTAAGACTATTACAATAATAAATTCAGAAATGATTGACTTATATGGTGAATGTACTTTTAGGACCAAAAAAGTCAAATGGCATATGTAAAAGTTGTCAAGAAACTTTTTTTGCCTCACCATTTATTGAAGATTAAATATTAAAAATGGTGAGTCAAAAAGACCTCTGCACTACCTGATGTGGAGGCAAGCCCAGAAGCTCCCAAAATGATATATACCATCTCCACTGTCATACCACAGTGAAAAAAAAGTGGAAAAGCCCCTGAAAAGTGCATGGCTGTCTTACAGAATACAATACAATGTAATGAAACTCAGAGTAACATTAAATTCTCACACTTAAGCCACTCAACCACCAATGCAGTGAACACCCGTAGGTAGCCCAAGTCAAACAGCTGACTTCCACTTGCATGTACTATTGTCTTGTTAAAATCTCAGTACAATAAATATGCAAAGTTTATTTTCTGTAGGTGGAAAGCATTTTTGCACATCTTACATTCTCTACAAATTAAATATTTTATCTCTGAGGATGTGCCTTCTCGGAGAAAAGATGACTGCAGGATTTTCACTTGAAATCCATAATTTACCATTTCCCTGAGGTAGTGTGATCCTGGCAGTACAACTATAACTATCAGGAGATGTCGGGGTGGGGGATGCATAGACATTTGCCCCCTATATAGTAGAGTGTAATATAGGAAAATGCTATAAATTTTGCGTACTTTAGTTTTACACACAGAAAATATATAATGTATTATCAGAACTACTTGTAACATACAACTACATGGCATTTCTACATTTTTTTCTGTGATGAGTTTTTAATTCGTAAGCTTCTTTGTTGATATTTAATGAGATGAAATTTTGTGTCTCAACTTCATGTAGGGGAGTTATCATACTTACAAAATCGTTTTTATTAATATCATGATAATGAATTCATAGTACTCAATATTATTCAATTAACAGAAAGTAAAACGAAACATCAAAATGTCCAAGTGAATAACATCGATGGAAAATAATTGAAAAATAGCACTGAAAATGCAATGTGCATTCTCTAAGATATAAACTTAGAGCATACAGCTTTAAAACAATCTTTTTAAGGGGGAAGCCCCATGTAGCATCCACATGAAAGGCATGACCCCATGCCCGCTGATAATTAAATATTCTAATTTTAAGATTGTACATAATGGGGAGAAGGCATATTCTGCAACCTTGTTAATTTAGTGATCTCACACAACTGTTGACTGTTTTGTTGTGCAAAGTGCAGCAAAACATTTGTTGACCGTAAAGGCAGTAGACTTAAATAATTACGGATGGTATCCCAGCAGTTTATGAAATGCACTATCACAAGCTACTGAATGCAATCTTTATTTTTTAGCACCTGTATTAAATTATCACTTAAGCCACAGGCAAACATGCAGTTATATCAAAGAAAAAAAAACACATTAACTTGTTCCCAATTACATACATTATACCAGTCCAACATTACATAAATTGCTCAGTTTTTGCCTTCCCTTAAACCTCACTCCTCCTCCTCCAGAACACTATTCCGCATGTATTTTCCCACAGTTTCCCTTTATTTCTATGCAATTTGCTCCTACCCTTTTCTTAGGATCCCAATTCCAGATCTTTTATCTCTGTTGCAATATTAAATACTTCAAATACAGTTGGTTTAAACTTTGATTTCCATTTTCTAGTAGTTGCTTTTTTGGCAGACAACAGAATTAAACTTAATAAGGCCTTACAGTGTTCTAGGCAATTCAGAACCTATGTCCTGACTCAGAACAATTATTTCCTTACTTACAGCCATTTACTCACCCCAAATTTTTGACAGAGTACACTGTAGAGAATTTTTAAATTCTGCCAACTCATTACACTTCCAAAACATATGTTCCCAGTTATCTCCTTCTTCCCCATTGCAGTCTCAACAGTCACTATCTACCTGAGGAATACTTTTTTTTGAGTCTGCTGGGGGTATAAAATACCTTTGCATATACTTCCAAGCAAAAATCCTTAGTGTTCTAGACTTTGTTGCATATTTAGGAGCCGTACACATGCCGTCCCAGTGTTCCCTTGTAAATTGCATATTAGGAGCCATACACATGCCGTCCCAGTGTTCCCTTGTAAATTGCATATTAGGAGCGGTACACATGCCGTCCCAGTGTTCCCTTGTAAATTGCATATTAGGAGCCGTACACATGCCGTCCCAGTGCTCCCTTGTAAATTGCATATTAGGAGCTGTACACATGTCATCCCAGTGTTCCCTTGTAAATTGCATATTAGGAGCCATACACATGCCGTCCCAGTGTTCCCTTGTAAATAGCATATTAGGAGCCGTACACATGCCGTCCCAGTATTCCCTTGTAAATTGCACATTAGGAGCCGTACACATGCCGTCCCAGTGTTCCCTTGTAAATTGCATATTAGGAGCCGTACACATGCCGTCCCAGTGTTCCCTTGTAAATTGCATATTAGGAGCCGTACACATGCCGTCCCAGTGTTCCCTTGTAAATTGCATATTAGGAGCTGTACACATGCCGTCCCAGTGTTCCCTTGTAAATTGCATATTAAGGAGTCGTACACATGCCGTCCCAGTGTTCCCTTGTAAATTGCATATTAGGAGCCATACACATGCCGTCCCAGTGTTCCCTTGTAAATTGCATATTAAGGAGTCGTACACATGCCGTCCCAGTGTTCCCTTGTAAATTGCATATTAGGAACCGTACACATGGCGTCCCAGTGTTCCCTTGAAAATTGCATATTAGGAGCCATACACATGCCGTCCCAGTGTTCCCTTGTAAATTGCATATTAGGAGCTGTACACATGCCGTCCCAGTGTTCCCTTGTAAATTGCATATTAGGAGTCGTACACATGCCGGCCCAGTGTTCCCTTGTAAATTGCATATTAGGAGTCGTACACATGCCATCCCAGTGTTCCCTTGTAAATTGCATATTAGGAGCCGTACACATGCCGTCCCAGTGTTCCCTTGTAAATTGCATATGAGGAGCCGTACACATGCCGTCCCAGTGTTCCCTTGTAAATTGCATATTAGGAGCCATACACGTGCCGTCCCAGTGTTCCCTTGTAAATTGCATATTAGGAGTCGTACACATGCCGTCCCAGTGTTCCCTTGCAAATTGCGTATTAGGAGCTGTACACATGCCGTCCCAGTGTTCCCTTGTAAATTGCATATTAGGAGCCGTACACATGCCGTCCCAGTGTTCCCTTGTAAATTGCATATTAGGAGCCGTACACATGCCGTCCCAGTGTTCCCTTGTAAATTGCATATTAGGAGCCGTACACATGCCGTCCCAGTGTTCCCCTGTAAATTGCATATTAGGAGCCGTACACATGCCGTCCCAGTGTTCCCTTGTAAATTGCATATTTAGGAGCCGTACACATGCCGTCCCAGTGTTCCCTTGTAAATTGCATATTAGGAGCCATACACGTGCCGTCCCAGTGTTCCCTTGTAAATTGCATATTAGGAGTCGTACACATGCCGTCCCAGTGTTCCCTTGCAAATTGCATATTAGGAGCTGTACACATGCCGTCCCAGTGTTCCCTTGTAAATTGCATATTAGGAGCCGTACACATGCCGTCCCAGTGTTCCCTTGTAAATTGCATATTAGGAGCCGTACACATGCCGTCCCAGTGTTCCCTTGCAAATTGCATATTAGGAGCCGTACACATGCCGTCCCAGTGTTCCCTTGTAAATTGCATATTAGGAGCCGTACACATGCCGTCCCAGTGTTCCCTTGTAAATTGCATATTTAGGAGCCGTACACATGCCGTCCCAGTGTTCCCTTGTAAATTGTATATTAGGAGCCGTACACATGCCGTCCCAGTGTTCCCTTGTAAATTGCATATTAGGAGCCGTACACATGCCGTCCCAGTGTTCCCTTGTAAATTGCATATTAGGAGCCGTACACATGCCGTCCCAGTGTTCCCTTGTAAATTGCATATTAGGAGCCGTACACATGCCGTCCCAGTGTTCCCTTTTAAATTGCATATTTAGGAGCTGTACACATGCCATCCCAGTGTTCCTTTGTAAATTGCATATTAGGAGCCGTACACATGCCGTCCCAGTGTTCCCTTGTAAATTGCATATTAGGAGCCGTACACATGTCGTCCCAGTGTTCCCTTGTAAATTGCATATTTAGGAGCCGTACACATGCCGTCCCAGTGTTCCCTTGTAAATTGCATATTAGGAGCCGTACACATGCCGTCCCAGTGTTCACTTGTAAATTGCATATTTAGAAGCCGTACACATGCCGTCCCAGTGTTCCCTTGTAAATTGCATATTTAGGAGCCATACACATGCCGTTCCAGTGTTCCCTTGTAAATTGCATATTTAGGAGCTGTACACATGCCGTCCCAGTGTTCCCTTGTAAATTGCATATTTAGGAGCCATACACATGCCGTCCCAGTGTTCCCTTGTAAATTGCATATTTAGGAGCCGTACACATGCCGTCCCAGTGTTCCCTTATAAATTGCATATTTAGGAGCCATACACATGCCGTCCCAGTGTTCCCTTGTAAATTGCATATTAGGAGCCATACACATGCCGTCCCAGTGTTCCCTTGTAAATTGCATATTAGGAGCCGTACACGTGCCGTCCCAGTGTTCCCTTGTAAATTGCTTATCCAATCTCTCTCTTCATCCTTTTCTAATCTACTCTGATTGATTTCTGTCGTTATTGGGGTCTATATCTCATAATCATAATTCCAAAATATCAAACACCATAAGCCCGAACTTGGAATTTCGAAATATGATAACATCGAACACTCAGAATAGCGAATTTTTTCCCAGGGGAAACAATTCGCTGTTCCGAAAAACATACACACAAGACAAGCACACCAAAATAAATAATCTACACACATACACTTAACAAAACCGTACTTCTAAGCCTATACTAAAACGTACATACATTCCTACCTATCCACTTACTTTAACCTGCACCCTCACTCTAAGGTCTGTAACTATCGCACCACAGTGGTGGAAATAGCAAAGCCATGGAATCGCCCACCAAAATCTTGCCCTAGGTAAGAATTCGATGTTCTGTGGCTTCGCTATTTTCAGCCTTCAATGTAGTGGGTTCGATATTGTAACATTCGAGGTTTTGCAACTTCGATGTTATAATATAGACCCTGTTATTGTGCAATATTTTATATGACCTACTAATTATCCCTTTTAACAGCAGCTTCTCTTCCTAGATTTAACTAAAGACTCGACCAGAGCAGGCATTTCACTCATAATCTTCCCTATCCTTTTCTTTTTGCCTGCACTCCGACATTAGTCCCTAATGAGGAATGCAGTGTTAAACTGCAGTCCAAATGGCTTCTCGGCCCTTTCCCTTTCTGTTCCCTTTCTCTCTCTAGTTATTTGCTCCCAATAACTTGGTTCCTAGTTTGACAGTTTTTTCAAGTAAATTCCAGCCCCCTCTAGTGTGTTCTCTGTACCCCTAATTGCAGTCATCCCTATAGGTAAACTTTCCTTTCTACATTCTTATGTTGGCTTAGTTCTTATAGGTTCATAGGTGTTTACTAGGCTAACGACCACAAGGGGCTTTGTAAGTCTAGCCATGCATCCCAAATCCCTGACAAGTTCTGATAGCCTTGATAAGTATAAGCATGGGCCTGGGAGATGAACCATTTACAAGTTACCTGTGTCCATTAGAGACATAGGTGCCAAACCAGGGATTAATTTATGGTTTCCCATCCAACTGTCCAAGTTGTACTTGAATTGAGTTAGGGAGGATTGCTGCTTCCCACAGATAGGGAGCCTGTTCCATAGATGGGTAGCCTCTGGGATACATACCTATCTCTCCAGCAGGTCCTATTTATATCACAGGCAAGGTTTAAGTCTTCAGAACGGGTAATTCTGGTGCTGTTTGTTTTGTGGATATGCAGGATGTCCATCAGAGTGAGGTCTGACAGTACCCTGTATGCCAGGCATAGATCTCCCCCTCAAAAGCTGGTAGGAGACAGAATACAGGGGTAGGGCCTTGAGGAGGTCTGCACAGGACATTTTACTTAAACTCTGCATTCTTTTAGTGAGGAACTTCTCTGGATGTTCCAATTGTTGGATATGGCTGGTTAGGTGCATAACGAAGGGGGCATTGTACCCAATGATAGGTCTTATGAATGCTGAATACATTGGCACAATGACTTCCATGCAGTTAGATGCCACACATTTGTTTATAAGTTGCACAACATAGAATGATTTCCTCACCACTGTAGACACTTGATGGTTAAAGGCTAGATTACTATATATGTGTGTCCCTAAGTCCCTGACTACTGGGTCAAATCTAAGGGGTGTGTTGTCAATATGATAGTTACCAGGGATGGATGACTTCCCAAAGGATACTATTATGCATTTCTTGGCATTTAGTTTTAGTTCATGGCTCTGACACTAGTTGTTTGTCTTTGTCAGCCCCTCCTAAAGAACATTTGTGTCAGTATGAGATTCAATGACTGCTCCTAATTTGCAAACATCTGCAAATTTAGTCAGCAAGTAAATGCCAAAAAGGAGTGGTGCAAGGTCTGATCCCTGAGGGACTCCACTTGTGACTGGCCTCTTTGTAGAGGTGGACTCCACAATTTTAACTTCCTGAGTCCTGTCTGTGAGCCAGTAGGCTATCCACCGGGTGACATACGGGTTTTACCTAACCCCTTGAGTTTGTCAATAATGCCTGAGTGGGGTATTGTGTCAAATGTCTTGGCCAGGTCAAGGTAGGTAGTTTGAATGATTTTGCCCTCATCCATTGCTTTGGTGACCTTCTCAAAGAAGTCCACCAGATTGAGTAGGCATGGTCTTGCCCTTGATGAAGCCAAACTGGGTTGGGTCCAGTGTCTGGAGATTTACTATGTTGTTGTTGTTGTGTCTTTCGGCTTTTCCCGGTTAGGGGTCGCCACAGCGGAACTCTGGTCCGCTAATGATTGGCAGTAGATTTTTACGTACCGAGTTGCCAGCTCTGACGCACAACCTTCAACAAAGGTACGCCCATTCACACATGTCTCCACACAGAAGATGCTCTAGCTGAGAATCGAACAGGACAACATCTTACTGTAAGGTGACAATGCTACCGCAGCACCACCACCGCAGTTATCTGGAGATTTACTATATCTCTGTTGAAATACTTTCTGCTACTTGATAAATATAATATCTGCATCCAAAATCCCACTCTTTCCTTTTTTCTTGAGAATTTCCTTCTGTTTCATCAACCTCATTTTTCATTTTGAAATATAGGGTTCTGCTTGTGTTATGTATATGAGCCTTCATTCTGTAGCTCTAAAATATTCCTTGAAATCAAGTAATCCTAAACCAACTTGTTCTTTTGCAAGGGTCAACTTATTCAACTCAACCTTTCCCTTTTCCTTCCCAGATAAAGTCATTCAACTCTTTATTATTGTCCACAACTTCTCCTCTGGTTGATTAAAATATGTCTGACCTTTATATAAAAATAAGGGGGCTAAAAACAATTTCACTGCTTGTGTCTTGCAATCCATATAGATGAGCTTCCGGTTACTCAGTTTTTGTATTATCTTTTGTTTAGCCTCTTCCCACATAATGTTAGTGGCTATAACTTCATTTTATCTTGTGCTCATTAATATGGGTATTTCTGAGCCAATTCATATGTGGGTACACAATTTGCAGCTCTAGCCTTTGCTTTATTTTCATTAATTTAAAATCCCCAAAAAATATGAAATTGTCTCAATGTTCCACAACAATGGGACTTTCCAAGATGGCTGCACACAATCAACAGTATAAAGTCTGCTCTCCCAGTGTGAAACAAAGATACTGATAGATAACTGCCAATTATTCTGCCTGTTTTAGTTAAACTTCAGTTACTGGCTAGTAAGTCCACTGCCTGGATGCCAGCAAAAGAGAAACTTAGAGAGCCTGAATGAAAATCATCTAGAAAAAGTGAAGAGAAAACTCTAACTGGGAAGAATTCTGCAGCTGTTCATCAAAAAGCAGTTCAAGCTCCAGCTTTGGTATAGGATATGGCTTCCAGTAATTTGGAGGAAAAAAATTAAGTCAAATGTACTCGCTGATTAAAATAAATGAAAAACTGAAGGAGTATATCAACCAAAATAATAAAAAAGTGGAAAAAATGGAAGAGCTTTAAAAGGCTATTCAGATGAATTGATAAAATTACGAAAATCAGAGGTTGAAAAGAAGAAAAGGCTGTTTGAGTATGAGAGAGCTCAAGAAGAGCTATTTCAAAAACTGGTAGCGTTAGAGGACAGATCATGCAGAGAAAACCTGAGATTTTATGCTGTACTAGTGAAATTGGAAACAACAGACTGCATTAATTTTATGAAAGCACAAATAAGTAACTGGACTGGTATTCCACAGCAGGATTTGTTAATTAAAAGGGCATATCACGTGTTTACTCTAAGCCTAGCCATGAGAAAGCAGCCCAGACCTGTATTAATAAAGATTGAATCCTACCAGCAGAAATAGGTGATCCTGACAAAACTGTGGTGAAAGGGCAAAGTATTAAAACTTGGAAATGATAGAGTGTTTGTGGAAAAGGATTATTCACTGTACACCAGGCAGGAGAGAAGCAAATCTATCACAGCAATCAGGGAATGTTGAGAGGCAGGTATAAAAATTCAAGCTGCTATATCCATTTGTCTTCAGAATATATTTTCCTGGAGTTCAAAGTTATTTTTAATGCAGAACTGGCTAAGGAGGAAATGCAAAAGTTTCCCAAGAAACACTGAGCCATCAAACAGAAAGAGACTGCTTCTTATTCTTCCAGTAATAAAGCTCATAGAGAAACTTTAGCAATGAAACCTTATCAGACGTTCCAAAATAATTTATTTATTTATTTTATTTCATTTTAGTGATTGATCAAGATGTAGTCCTAGGTATTTGAAAGTGAAGGTTGTCTGTATGAAATGGTTGTGTAGGTCAAAGATAGTTAAAGAGTTTGGTCTTTGGTGACTTTTCTGTGGACTACCAAAAAAAAGCATAGTTTTGGTCTTAGTGAGGTTGAGAAATAGTTTATGGTTTTTGAGCCATTGGTATACCTCTTGTAAGTCTAACTAGACTTGGTATTGAATGTTAGTCTGAGAGTGGCCTGATAGGTAAATAACCATGTCATCAGCATTGAGGCTAAGTGGGAGATGAGAGAGTTTGTTAATGAATGTGGAAAAGAGGAGGGGGAGTTGACAGAATGAGTCCTTGGGGTACCACCTTTGATAATAGGTGAAGATTCTGATTGGGAGGCTCCTGTTTTAAGTCCCTGTCAATGAGGAAGTTCATAAACCAGGGATCCATATTTGGACCAATACTATTTTTAATTAGTTTGTTTTGAAGAAGATGGTGGTCAATGAGGTCAGATGCCTTTGTCAGGTCTATAAAACAGGGCACATGTAAGGAAGCTACTATCAGAGTTTAGCAGAATGTCATCAATTGGAGACCAAAATGCTGTCATAATACTTCCCGGCCAGAATCCATGTCATTTGGAGGAGAGCAAGTGGTACTGCTGGATAAAGAGGAAGAGCTGTGTTTACCTATCTTTTCAAGAAATTTGCCTAGAATTGGGAGGATGGATATTTGATAAAAGTGGAAGGTATCTTTTGGGTTGGTTTATTTTGGAAGGGATTTCATTAGAATAGTTATCCAACTCTGTGGCATGCTGTTTTGTGTGAGACATAGATCTTAGTATTGTGGAACATTTTATTAACACCTTTAGTTTATTAACATCAATACCCACCAACAACAGCAGTATTTTCTTACATTCTGCTTCCCTCTAGATCATTATTGTTCTAGTAATGTTAAATGTTTTCCTCCCCTACACAAAACTAAACTGAGCCATATCTAAGAATTTCGGCAACAGCTTTGCCATTATTTTATATATATATATATATATATATATATATATATATATATATATATATATATATATATATATAAATTATTTATAATAGTTTAAAACTGAAATAGGTCTACTGGGTCAGATGGGTCTTTACCATTTTTGGGTATTGAAGTTATCACAACTTTCTACCAGAATGTTGATGCTTCCTCTCATTTTAAAACATTTCCAGATCTTTATCACTTTTTTTCCCTCCCAGCATCTAAGCATCCACATGAATCTGATTTATTCCTGGAGACTTATTTATTTATTTTATTTATTTAACATTTTTTTACAAATAGACTTTCCTGCAGATTGATTATATGTCACCATTTTTATCTCATCTACTTCTGTTTTTATTGTTAAATTGTTGTGCCTCATCTGTCTCTAATGTTGGCATATTTAATTCTTCTATAACATTTTCCATTTGTGCTTTTTTTGATTTCTATGTTTCTCTGTTTTATACCAATTTTCATAATATTTCTGAAATATCTCTAATACCTCAACAAGAACTATGGGTATTTTTCTTGTTATGGGCTCCCTAATTTGGCACCAGCCCGAACTTTCTAGTTTCTGTTGCTTATGTTATTGTGTTAAAAATTTTTGTACTGTGGAGTTATTTTGAAAAACAATTGCTTAATTGCAATCTTTCTAAACTCTTGCTCATTATCCAGGTACTCCATTATTTTCTCTTTAGCACTCTGCCGTTGCACCTCTTCTTCCTTCCGTGAGATTCCCCTTAATCTACAATACTTCAACTTTTGTCAACCTGTGTAAATAATTCTTGTTACTTCTTAACCATAGCTCTTTTTCTTTTATTTTGATCCTATTTTCAAGTTCCACTTTCATTATATACCATCCACTAGCTATAAGTGAAGAAATTGCCATCATCCAGTTTTAATGGATAGGTGGAGAAGCGCCAGTGTCTCAGTTTTACTTCATTAACCTGCATTTATATCTTAGCTGTTATTGGCATATGATCTGAAATATGTATTGGATGTTTTTGAAGCTTTTAATTAAATGCACATGTTCCTGTGAAATATAATTCCTGTCTAGTCTAGCCTAGTTATTATATCTTGGGGAATAATATGTAAATTCTCTCTCTCTGAGTTCCTACTACTGAAGTCACATCTTCTATCCCAAGTATTTTCATAAATTTCTACCCTATTTTGTTATATTTTCCCTTCTGCATCCCCCAGATGCATCCTCGCTGTTGCAAATCAAATTCCAGTCCCCATCTATAATTACTATTCACTGCTGAAAGCAGAGTATTTCTCCCAAAATTTTCTTAATTTCTTTATTAACAGTTTTAGGTGGAATATAAATACATGCCAATGTAATCCTCCTCCCTGGCAAAAAGCCCCTTACTACCACAAATCTACCATTATTATCTTTTTTCATCTTCTATCATTATTGAGACTTCTCTAGCAATTAGTATAAGTACTTCCCTTTTCAATTGTCCCTGATATTCTGGTGAAAATCCATCCTGAAATCCTTTCTTTTTCAAATTCACATGCTCACTTCTTTCCAAACATGTCACCTGTAGCATTGCTATTTGCACTGTGAATTTCTTAATATAATTCAATACTCTTTCCTTTTTGTCTATACCTGTGAGGAGTTTTACATTCCAAAATAATATGTTTAGCATAGCCATTATGATAAGAAATTATTATTCCCACCTATTATATATGACATCTTTTTTAAATGTCTACTTCCACCTTTTGTGCCACAGGCACATACTAATGTTTGGCAGGTTAATCTCATACACAGTTGTTTCTTGCCATTTTGAATTGGACGTATGTCACATTTTGAAGACTGTTTTGTTTTAATAAAAACCCTTAAACAAAAAGTCTTATACCCCCCAGGACACTCGTATAACCTACTAACTTATTAAAATAAACATACAAAACTATGTATATATCTTCATATAATGAAGGTTAAACCTCCTGACAGGAATAATTGTCCAAATCAGCACCTGCACTCCCAGGTGCCTAACCTAAAATTAAGGCTATCCATGCTAAAGTGCATGTTGCAGCCTGTGTTCCCACTTACATTGATTCCTGTCTGTTCTTCTCTTATCTCTATTCCCCTCCCATATTTGAAAACAGCTTGTATACTTTCAGACAACATTATCTTTTAGCTGTAAGAAAAAGTGCACTCGCTATCTTTAAATAAAACTAAATTATACACTGTTCTAGTAAATGCAATGAAGTATTTAGGCTGCTAGTAAAGCTATAATTTAATCACTTCTTTCTGAAATTGGTGCACCTTGGTTACTGTAGCATAGACTAGATTCAGCCATCCTGAATCTAGTTTTGTTTGTATAACATGAGCACTAATCCAGACCATCTTTTTTGGAGAAGGTTCCCCTGCACCCTAGTGGCAGGAGTGTGCAGTTAGAACTTGTCTGATTGAAGACTGCTGGAACAGGGCTCAGTTTTGAGCTTTTTTACTGGTTAACTGGGTAATTTGTTTAAAGGAGTTTACTCATTTTCTATTGTTATGTACAAAAATTGCACTTTATTCATCTGCTTTTACTGTATTTGTGTTTCTTCCTACTTTATTTTGCTTTTGCTGTTTGTTCTTAAAAGTACTTAATTGCATTTATTCTGCTGCATTTATTACTGCTTGTTAGTAGCCTGATTAAATTGTAACTGTTATTCTAAGCCTTTGGTTGAAGCACTTGGGCTTCAGACCAGTTGTTTTACATTAAGAAGATTTGTGGTCTGTACTGTTGTGGCAGGACAGGTAGCTTACATCCTTCTAAGTTGGGAGTTGCTGATTGAAGGCTTAGTGTCTGTTATTCTAAAAGTGTATCAGTTCTGGTTTCAGCACTTGGGCTTTGGGCCAGTTATTTTACATTAAGAAGGTGTGGTCTGCACTCTTGTGGGAGGAGAGGGCAGATTCTGCCCTTTTGAGCTGGGAGTTTCTGGTTAAAGGCTTATTGTGCCTGCTTATTTGAACTGTTTCTTTCTGAAATTGATACGCCTTGTTTGCTGTAGCATAGCCTAAATTCAGACCTGCTGAATCTAGCTTTGTTTGTATAATTTGAGCACTAATCCAGACCATCTTTTCTTGGAGAAGGCTCGCCTGCACCCTAGTGGCAGGAGTGTGCAGTTATAGAACTTGTCTGATCGACGACTGCTGGAACAGGGCTCAGCTTTTAGCTTTTTATTGGTTAATTTGTTTAAATCAGTTTTCTCATTTGCTACTGTTATATTAAAAAAATATATATACACTTTATGCATCGCCGCTTAGCTAGGGTTGAACTATTCCCGGTGCCATAAAGACTGCTCTTCAAATGTTCCCTTAGAACTAGCCAGTTTTTTAGTTTTAGCACTAAAATCTGTTTCTTTGAGCTCAAAACTTGTTCAGAACTCATTGTGAGCACTAAATAAGCTACAAAGTACTACAGCAGTCAACTTTCCTCACTTGTCTAGGAGAAAACAGTTTTTAGTACTTAATAAATAAGTACCTATCCAGGCATTTCTAAGGGTCAGCTCCCGGTGTTTTCTCCTGTCTTCCTGATGAATCTGGGCATCTTGGGGCAATGCAGCAATTGCCTCATGTACAGAGACAACCCTCTCTTCCTACCACCCAGTGACCCAACACTACAACCTGTGAGAGATGCACTTATATAGCCAAACTGGAAGCAAAGCTCTCTTCATCCAAGACTGGACTAGACAGTCAAAAGGAGAAGGTAAACACTTGCACTACACCACACTCATTACATAGTCCCTCAAAACCTACACCACCAAAACACACATATAGAAACATGAAACATACACCTACATTTGCGGAGGCTCTCAATAAAAATCTGGTCAAGCAACAGAGACCTCCAAAGCAGAAACGCAAACAACCTCCACACAACCCAAATGACACATTGCCCACAAACTCAGTGTGCCACTCAACCACAGTCCATAAGGCATAACAACGTACCCAACACTCTAGTCATAGGTGACTCTATAGTCGGGCACACTGATGTTCCACTCATCAGGCTAAACATGGAGAAAGTTACTGTCAGCTGCCTGTCAGGTGCCAGGATCTGCCACATAACGCACACACTCAGGTCACTCCACAACAAGTACAAATATGACTCAGTCATTGTCCATGTTGTTGTGAATTACCTGCAACGTACCTCCCTGGACTACATGAAAAGAGAAATGGAGGAGCCCTCTGATCATGTAGCCCAGGCAGGTATGACCCTAGCCCTGAGTAGCATCCTGCCATCACCCAGAATTATACCACAGTACAAGGACAAAATGATTGACTTCAACAATTGGCTAAGCTTCTGGTGTCATTCTGAGGGGATCCAGTATCTGTCTGCCTGGGATGACATGATCGACAGACCACAATGCTTTGCCAGAGATGGCCTGCACCTGTCACCCTTGGGATTACGGATACTGGCTAAGGCTGTTGCCACCCCTATAGTGCCTTTTTTAGGCAAGGTTCAAATGACAAATTCACCACCTTAACAGGTTCAAGCAAGCAAAATCAGAGGGTAATGCTACTCAATGCTAGAAGTCTAAACCTCAAAATGCATTCACTTGAGGCACTCCTTAAAATGGAGAACATCAACATCTGTGCAGTGATAGAGACCTGGTTCAGGGCTCCAGAGATCACCCCTGCATTAATAGGCTATAATTCATACCACACCTTTCGGCCACCTAACCTGGACCGAAACACTAAAGGTGGAGGTGTGTCCATATTCATTAAGGATATCCACACCTCCAGGCTAGTTGCTTAGCATAATGCATCCAAGATTATCCAAGGGCAACTAACTCTGGGGCAAGACCGCAATCCATATTGTAACTTGCTACAGATTTACCACCATGCCCCAGGATTCCCACTCCTTATTTCTTGATACACTGGAAAATATTAGGGTACAACCTAACACCCTAATAATGGTCGATTTCAACTACCCCACCATTAACTGGGAAAACTACTCATGTACCAACTCTTTTGCTCAACGTTTTCTGGAATGCATACATTCCAATGCCTTGGATCAACTTATCCACACCCCCACCAGGGGCAGCAATATCCTAGACCTGGTCATTACCAACATGGGCGACTGGTGTTCCACACCAGAGGTCAATTCCTCATTGGTCAGATTCGATCACAAGCTAATCAACCTAGACGTCCGCATCCCGACCCCACCCTCCATTAGGGAAACCACCGTAAAAAATTTCTCCAAAGCCAACTTCACGCTTCTTAAGACAGAAGTGCCAAACTTCACGACACCCATGCAGACGGACAATAGAGGTATGACTGCTGAATCCTACACAAATGCACTTTATAAGCACTTACATGAGTGCATGGATCATGCTATCCTTAACAAAATCAAGATGCTATCCTCCAAAATGGATCGTGCTATCCTTAACAAAATCAAGATGCTATCCTCCAAAAAAAGGAAGCCAATCTGGTGGTCCCCTGCCATAAACAAACTCTACAACAGAAGAAAGAAACTGTTGCAAAAAAGAGTAAAATTCCATGACTGGAGGAACTCCTGGTCAGCCTCAGTAAGAAGCTGAGATCTCTCATAAAATCCTCCAAAGCTAGTTACGAAAACAAAATCACCACTGATTCTAAAGACAACCACAAAGCATTCTATAGCTATGTCAAGGATCTCAATGGCAATACTCAGATCTGCTATGAGTTACAGCACAATGCCACTAAATATACAGAACCAACTGATATTGCCAACATCCTTGTGGATAGGTTCAGTGCTAACTTTACCCCCCTCTCACCCCCTAAAGGGCCCATCTATATACCAGAAGAATGCAAAGTTCCTGTAATCATGGGTGCACAGGTAAAAACCACACTCTCCAAAGCCAAGAACACAGCATCCATGGGACCTGACAACATCCCTGGCTGCATTCTACATGAACTGCAGAATGAACTGGCACCCCACCTAAGCACCATATTCAATCATAGCCTCACCTCAGGCTTTCTGCCCACTGAATGGTGCTCAGCAACGGTTATCCCACTGCACAAAAGGGGAGCCACCATGGACCTCGGGAACTACCGCCTCATTAGCCTAATGAGCCTAGTCTGCAAGGCTATGGAACGTATCATCATGGATCTTATACACAAATACACTGGTAATCTCCAAACTCTAGACCCCACCCAGTTCAGGTTTGTAAAAGGCAGATCATGTCTCCTAAACCTGTTAGACTTCTTTGAAGCAGTCACCAAAGCTGTAGACGAGGGTAAGGTGGTTCACAAAGCCTATCTAGATCACGCCAAGACTTTTGACACCATCCTCCACTCTGGAATTATAGATAAACTCACTAAACTAGGTATAAATCCCTATGTCACAAGGGTTACACTTCATAATCTCGAATTACTGAAATCCCGAATTTCAATAACCCGAGACCATGAAGGCAAAAACCAGAATGCCGAAAGTGCATAAGAGTGAATTTGAATATCTTGAATCCACACTTATGCATTTCAGGTACATTACGTGTAGTGTTATGGTGCTTGAGATTGTAGATGAGTGAGTGTTTATGTGTGTTTTTGTACATTCTATGTGTGGGGGTAAGGGTAGGGAGGTGTAAGTGTGAATGTGAGTGTTGGATTTGTTGGTGTTTGTGTATGTGTGATGTGTATTTGTGTGCGAGCGAGTGGAGGATGGCGTGGTGTGAGGATTTTTTTTTTTGTGTTATGTGCGACCTCGGAGTTGGTATATATAAGTAGGGGGGCGGGGGGTGCTTGTCCCCCTGCTTATATGTAGTGTAGTGTAGGGTTGTGTGGTTTGTGTGCTGTGCGTGGAATGGTGTGTGTGTGTTATGTGGTGTATGGTGTATCTATGTTCGTGATTGTGTGATTCGGTATTGTGAATGGTTCGACTTTATAGTCTCGGGTTACTGAAATTCGGGATTTCAGTAATTCGAGATTATGAAGTGAAACCATCACAAGATGGATTGCCAACTGGCTCGCTGACAGAACCCACACTGTGAAAGCAGCAGACTTCAAATCTGACTTCAGACCATTGACAAGTGGAGTACCACAGGGTTCAGTCCTAGGTCCTCTCCTGTTTTGTATCTACTTTTCTGAAGTACAGGCTAACACAGAAGGCCTTTGGCTAATGAAGTTTGCAGATGACTGCAAACTAGGAGCCATAATCAAAACTCCTAATGATGTGGACATCCTACAAAAGGGCCTCACGGAGACAGATGCCTGGTGTCAAAGCCATGGCCTCAAGTGCAATGCCAAAAAGTGCATTGTCATCCCCTTTGGTAAAAACTCTGTACCCATGAGCTATCACATAGGTGGTAGTCTACTTAACACCGAAAGTGTGATAAGAGACCTTGGGACACAGGTGGACGGTAGACTCTCCTTTGATAATGACATCACCACAGTAGTCAGGAAATCCTTCTATGTGGCACACCTCATCACAAAATGTTTCTCATCAAGGAAAAAAGAGGTCATTGTTCCCCTCTACTCATCACTCATTAGACGCATTATAGAGTACAATGCCCCTTTTGGTATGTACCTCACAAGGCATCTACAACAACCGGAAAGGCCGCAGAAATGTCTCACAAAAAGGATTACCAGCCTCAAACAGATGCCCTATGCAGACTGTCTCAAAAAAACTCCAGCTTTGCTCAGTCACATATTGCCTCCTCAGAGGCGATCTCTGCCTAACATACAAAGCTATGTCAAACCCAGAGCTGTTGGACATGCTCCACTTAAAGAAATCCCAATCCCTCCGAGCTACATGCTCTAGGGACCTAAACCTTGTCACTACAATAAACAGAACATGCTGAAGAGATAGATTCCTGTCCCAGAGACTTCCTATACTCTGGAACAAACTACCTATCTATATCAAACAAAACTCCTCATCAGCCCTCTACAAGAAAAATCTTGATGATTGGATGGGAAATAGGAAATTCACCCCGGGGATCACCTCTGTGGCTCTGCTCGACAAGGGCACAGGAAAATACTTTTCTTGGGTGGCGAAAGCCAGGGTACCTTTTTAGCTAGGCTTATATAGGCCCTAAGGGCAATAGCCTAGTACCTACCTATGAACCTATGAACTTCCAATAATTTCAAACATTATTTTTTACTGAGCTGCTTCCCTTGTGCCTTTTAAGTTTACATTTCCCTCAGCAAACAATACTCAGGACTCTTAAGATGAATTATCTGCACCTGTTCTCAGCTTGTCTCCATGGAAACATTAGAAAAGAATGTACAACTGCTTTAAGCTGCAGACTTCTCAAATCATATTCAACATTTATTTGCAATTGAAAAATAAAAACAAGCTAATATTATTTATGCAAGAGACTCAGCCCTTCTCATTACATTAAATTACTTTCTTTTTAGACTAAAGCAAGGGCACTAATCCAGACATTCACTTATGCAAAAGTAAGAGAAAATATTTCAAGTCTACATATATTATAATCAGTGCACTTTTACACCTCATCCCCCATCTCAGCAGCCCAAGTTTACAGCACATTAATTTAAGCATCCTTTTGTCCAGCATTCCTTGTCTTTTTGCATTGCAATGGCTACAATTCCTAAATCTAAAAAAGTACTTGCTTAGTTAAGTATCTTTATCACATAAAACAATCACTGAAAAGGCTCGCTCTCACTCCCTAATTTTATATACCTCTGACTACATGCTACACAAGTCTGCTTTACTATATAACATACCATTAATGAGATGAAGTGAGGTATACACTTTTAAGTTCACTCACAAGTTTAACAAAGTCAACAAAAGTCCAAACTTTCTCAGGCACTTTTCTTGTAAAGCCATATTTAGTATACCAACCAGACAAAACCCCTGCCCTGCAATAAATACTTCAGCCATATACTAGCACTCAACAACTCTGATGCTCACACAAAACACTACTACACATTTCCAAAAGCTACAACAAAACTGGAAATGTCCTTTACTCCCACTATATCTCCAAAATTTGGAACACAATTCAAAAAAATTGTTAAACGACTACCTCTATAGCAATTGGATCTGCTCCTATACCAGTCCTAGTTAATGGCATCCAGCCTCCCCCGCATGTTTTTCTCCTCCTGGGAACAGTCACCATCAGAGGTGCCTTACCAATATATCCTGCACTTCTCTACTATTCTCCCACCTCAAATCTTCGCAACTCCCCTGTAACAATCTATACTTAGAGCTAAGCTTGCTACACAGTCTAAGCCAACAGCTTTTAATATGTTCATTCACAAGCATACCCACAAAATCTGTTACCTATCTGTCAAAATGTATATGTACAAAATATGATTTGTTTCCACTCTGTAGTAAGACTAGCTACCTGCTATGTACCACACAAATTGCAAATCTGGACTACCAACACCTGCTATACAAAAAAAAAAAAAACAATGAAAAACGTTTTATGTAAAATGGCCTTTTTACTTTGTAACTGTCAATATCAATTATTCCTCTTGATATATAATTTTAAAATCCTGCTATTGTAAACTCTGTAAACTGGGCTTGCGCTGTTAACATCTATGTATATATTTTTTTACTTCTGAGCTTTTCTCTCCGGGCCTGCACTAAAAATGGGCTTTCACTCCAATGGAACATCCAGGTAAACAAATGTAAAATAAAAAATAAAATAAATATCTCACAAATGTGATTGATCCTCTATAGTGTCAAGTTTATTTGCTAAATTCAGTGTTGCTGGTCTTCTTTATGTTCATCTCTGTCTCCCAACACCAGGCCCTGGTTCAATTCCAAGATACTCCTGATTCTTCTAGTCAACTCCAGAGCTTTCTCTGTTTCTCTTGGAAAAATGGAAAATATTGCACTGGCAAATACTTTCCATGTGATGTATTATCAGAAGAATGAGAAGCAGAGTCCCTTTACATTTCATGGCTCACTTTTTGCTGGACAGACTTTTATATTTCCTACCTCCCCTGTTTTGCATCAACGAATGACATTTAAACTCCAGGAAAAAAAATATTCTAAAGATAGCTGGACACAGCAGCTTGAATCTCAAGCTCGCCTCTCAACATTCTCTGACTGCTTGGATAAATGTACTTCTTTTCTGCCTTGTATAGAGTGAATGATCATTTTCTACAAACACTCTGCTGTCTGTAGTTTTTAATCCTTTGCCCTTCTGCCACAATTTTGGCAGGATCAAATATTTTTGTTGGTAGGTTTGCATCTTTACTAATACAGGTCTTGGCTGCTTTCTCATGGCCAGGTTTGGAGTATAAATAAGGTGTGCTCTTTCAATTAACAAATCATGCTATGGAATAGCAATCCAGTTGCTTACTTGTGCTTTCATAAAAGTAATACAGTCTATTCATTGTAGTGTCCCTGGTACAGCAGAAAATCTTGCATTTTCTCTGCGTGCTCTGTCCTTTAACTCTAACATTTTTTGAAACATCTCTTCTTGAAAAGTCTCATAATCAGACAGTTCATTTCAACATCTGATTTTCAGTTTTATCAGTTTATCTGAATAGCTGCTTAAAGTGTCTTCTATTTTTTCCAACCTTTTGTTATTTGAGTTAATATACTCCTTCAATGTTTCATATAGCAATAACCAATGACATGGGTGTGGTATATTGAGGATTTACTCACTGTTGGTGTGGTTTAATCATGGAAGAGATGCCGGAGTGATTAAACAAAGACAACTGTGAGTAAATATTCAGTATAGCACACTATGGAGTCAGTTATTGCTATTCTGCAATGACATTAAGAAAAATTACTTACTTTTCTTAAATGATGTCTTTGTATGACAGCTCTGTGGTAGTCTTCTGCTTTCCTCAGATATCCCACTACATATTTGATGTACTGTGCATGTGTATGCGACTTTCGTTCCCATGGTTATGCAGTACATCAGTGCTGTGTGAAAGGTTTTGTGTATAGGAAGCAACAGAGAAATAAAAATCTCCATTGCTTTTTTTCTTTAAATTAAAAAAAGATACCAGGACACTTTGAAGGTACGGGAGAGACGAGACAGAGAAAATGAAAGGATAATCAGGTACGTTTCTCTAGTTTGGAATAACGTACCCGATTATTCTTTTATTTTTGTCTTTGTCTCTCTCGTTGGTTTCAAGTGTCCGATTTTGTAAGTTTATTTATTTTTTTTTGTTTAAGTAAAAGAAAAGTGAAATTTTTATGGCATATATTAATGGAAAGTCTGGGCGACTGGACTTTTTCCATTGGTATAAGCTTGGATTTACAATGGGCATGCTGGCTGGGCTGACCAATATTAATGGGCAATTATTGCATAATTTTATTTTAATCACCCCTGAGTACAGTTGATTTATTTTTTCCTCTAAATTACTGGACGCCATCTCTTGTACCAAAGCTGGAGCTTGAACTATTTTTTTGCTGAATATCTGCAGGACTTTTCCATCAGTGTTTTCTCTTCACCTTTTCTAATTGATTTTACTTTAGGCTGTTTAAGTTTCTTCTTTGCTATAATTCAAGCAGTATACTTACTAGCCAGTAACTGAATTTTAATAAAGCTTGCAGAATTACAAGGCACTGTTTCTCAGTTTCTTCACACTGGGAGATCTGAAATTAAGCTGCTGATCTGTGTGCAGCCATCTAGGAAGTCCTGAATGCAATCTTTATTAAGTGCAGGATCTAGTGAGTTGTTTTTAATGGTTTCCCTTGTGGTCATTGATGTGCAACTATGAAATTAGTCTATATAAATTAGGGAGTGTGGTGGGACAGAGCTCCCATGTAAAAACGTGTATATGTGATATATTTTTGTTTTGTTTAGTACCAATTGCAATAAGATGCTACATTTCCTTTTGCAATTAGTTTACTTTTTTATTAATATTTCTGTTGATAATTATGTAGCCAACATTTGAACATCAATGATATTACTATTAATTTAACAGAGTATCCACTATTAATGATTGATGTACTCATACACACACAAACATATATATATATATATATGTGTGTGTGTGTGTGGGGGTGTATATATGTGTGTGTGTGTGTGTATATATATATATATATATATATATATATATATATATATATATATATATATATATATAAAACATGGGGGGTGCAGGGGGGCTTGCCCCACTGCTTGTCTGTAGTGTAGGATTGTATGTTTGATTGTGGGGGACATTGTGTGTATGTGTGTGGTGTATTTCTACTGTAGGCTCGCGATTTTAAATTTCATGGTTCTGGGGTTTCGGGATTTAAAGCTTTCGGCTATAGAATTTCGAAATACTGAAATTCGTGATTTCAGTATTTTGAGATTCTATAGTGAACCCATATATATATATATATATATATATATATATATATATATATATATATATATATATATATATATATATATATATATATATATATATATATATATATATACATACATACATACACACACACAAAAAACCCTTTATATCTGTATCAGCTGTATTTAGCTTTACTTTTAGTTGAACGTGCTTTGTGATCAGCACTTAGTGGGTAAAGGGAGATTATCCTTTTCCACACTGTTGTGTAACCTCAGAGATGATATACATAAGTGTGGGGGGCGGGGTGCAGAGGGCCTTGCCTCTGCAAAAAAAAAAAAAGTTTTTTTGTATTTTGAACCACTGCTTATTCGATACATTTTGTTAATGCTTTGCCATATACTGTTATTTAGTTTGAATTAATGAACTAGAGTCTCTCCATCTATCTATCTATTTATTTATTCATCTACCTATATGATATGTATACGGAGTTGCTTCACTAGGACATTTAAACAGGACGCCGTGCACTGAATCCAAGGCATCAACTTCTGATTCATCAAAACTTCAGAGTAAGACAAACAGACAGATAATACTTTTGCAGAGGGCAAGCTCTGCTGCACCCCATATAGGATGTAAACCTGGTAAACCCCATGTCCATGCACCTCTAAATAAACTACCTCTGAGATCAGACAGCAGTAGGGAACAGAACAAATAATTTTCCCCTAGTGTACTGCAATGTCCCAGGCAACTGACAATAATGTGCTCTGACTGTGGAACATAAAACAGAAACAAGACAAAAATACATGGTTTTAGTTGGAAGCTTGACTGTATCGTCCATGTGGCAGGCTGTTCTTCCCATACTTCTCACTAAATATACTAAATCCAAGATCGCACAACAGTGGAGAAATTAACAAAATTATAATCCCACTGCAGTCCCTTTACTAAAACCCATGTAGCTATACATATGGATATAGATACCGATGTATGTATATATATATATATATATATATATATATATATATATATATATATATATATATATATATATACATACATACATATATATATATATATATATATATATATATATATATATATATATATATATATATATATATATATGAGAGAGAGATCGGTATCTACAGCAATTTCTCTGCATATATACATATATATATATATATATATAGAGAGAGAGAGAGAGAGAGAGCTGTATCTACAGCAATTTCTACTAGGCTACCAACTACAAAGGCTTTTTTTAAGCCTAAACATGCATCCCAAATCTCTGATAAGTTCTGGTACCCTTGACAAGTGTAAACAGGGGCTTGGGAGATGAAACATTTAAAAGCAGGGGCCTGGGAGATAAAACATTTACAGCCTTTTTTAGCTATGCATCAAAAATCTCTGACAAGTACTGGTACCCTTGATAAGATTAAGCAAGGCATGGGAGATGAAACATTTGCAAGCAAGGGCCTGGGAGATGAACCATTTTGAGACTCCCTGTGTCTATTAGAAACATACATGCCAAACCAGGGATGAATTTCTTGCTCCCATCCAATTGTTCAAGTTACACTTGAACTGAGTTATGGTGGAACTTTGCTTCACGTTGATTGGGATCCAGTACCAGAGAAGGGGTAGTGTTTGGGATACATACCTGTCTCTCTTGCAGGTCCTATTTATATCACAGGCAAGGTTTAAGTCTTTAGAACAGGTAATTCTGATGCTGTTTATTTTACAGATATATAGGAGGTACAAGGTTGGGGTCTGACAATGCCTTGTATGCCAAGCAGAGATATCCCCTCTACAGCATAGGGCCTTGAGGCAGTATGCATAGGGTATGTTATTTATGTCCTGTATTCTTTTAATGAGGAACCTTTGTGGACATTCTGGCTGTTGGATATGTCTGGTAAGTTACATACCAATGGGGGCATTGTACTCAATGATAGGGCTGATGAAAGCCGAATAAAGTGGAACAATGAATTCCTTGGATGCTATATGGTTCATAGGTGTGTACTAGGCTAGCCCAAAGAAGTGATTTGGCATCGTGCCGCCGGACGTTAGTTCCCAGTGCCTCTCAAGTAGAATGATCCCCGGGGTGAACTTTCTATTTCCCATCCAGTCATCAAGATTTCTCTTGAAGAGGGCCAGTGAAGTGCTCTGCTTGACATGTATGAGAAGTCTATTCCAGAGCATGGGCAGTCTCTGGGTTATGAACCTGTCCCTCCAACATATTCTGTTGATTGTGGTAATGAGGTTGAGGTCTCTGGAGTGTGTGGTGCGGAGGGATTGGGACTTCTTTAGATGTAGCATTTCTAACAGAGCAGGGTCACACATGGCTTTGTAAGTCAAGCAGAGATCGCCTCTTAGTAGACGATACGAGACAGAAAATAGCTGGAGTTTTCTGACTCTTGTTTGTTTAAGACTTGTGTTTAAGGCCTAGAATCCTCTTCGTGAGGTACTTTTGATGCCTTTCCAGGTGCTGCATGTGTCTAGTGAGGTACATGCTAAATGGGGCATTGTACTCGATGATTGGCCTAATGAGGGATGAGTAGAGGGAGAAAATGACCTCTTTCTTCCTGGATGCAAAACCCTTGGTAATGAGATGTGCCACATAGAAGACTTTCTGACCACACTGGCAATGTGGTGGTCGAAGCAGAGGTTGCTGTCAACCTGTGTCCCCAGATCTCTTATAATGCCTTCACTGTTCAGTGGGCTCCCATCAATGTGGTAATTAGTGGGAACCGAGTTTTTCCCAAAGGGGATGATGACGCATTTTTTGGCATTAAGCTTAAGGTCATGATTTCGACAACAGTCATTGGTCTCAGTGAGGCCTTTCTGTGGGATGTCTACATCACTCGGGGAGTTAATAATGGCTCCCAGCTTGCAGTCATCTCTGAACTTGGTCAGCCAGTGTCCCTCCGTGTTGGCTTGGATTTCTGAGCAGTAGATGCCAAACAGGAGAGGACCCAGGACCGATCCCTGTGGGATTGCACTAGTGACTGGTCGGCAGTCTGACTTGGAGTGCACTACCTTCACACTGTGGGTTCTACTGTGAGCCAATTTGCAATCCACCTAGTGATATAGGGGTTGATGCCTAATTTGGTGAGTTTATCTATAATTTATGAGTGGGGAATGGTATCAAAGGCCCTGGCCAGATCGAGGTAGGCTGTATGAACTGCCTTGCTCTCATCCACAGCTCTGGTGACTGACTCAAAGAAGTCAACCAGGTTGAGCAGCCATGATCTACCTTTCACAAAACCAAATTGCGTGGGATCTAGAGTATGGAGATTCCCTATATCCTTGTTAATTAGGTCCAGGATGATACACTCTATAGCCTTACATATCAGACTTTTCAGGCTAATGGGGCGATAATTCCCAGGGTCTGTAGTCGCTCCCCCTTTATGGAGAGGGATGACTGTAGGAGTGTGCCATTCAGTAGAGACAAAGCCTTAGGTGAGGCTGTGATTGAACAGGGCACACAGATGTGGTGCCAGTTCACTTTGTAGTTGATGTAGAACACATCCAGGGATATTGTCAGGTCCCACGAAACTGTATTCTTAGCCTTGGACAATGCAGCTTTAACCTGTGCTGCAGTAATGCTGGGTGCCAGGCATTCCTCTGGTATTATGATTGGTCCTTTGGGGTGGGTAAAGTTGGCACTGAATCTGTTGGCCAGTATGTTGGCAATATCTGTTTGCTCAGTATATGAGGTACTATTGTGCAATAACTCAGAGCAAACCTGGGTATTGCCATGGAGACTCTTGATATAATTATAGCAGGCTTTGTGGTGGTTTTTAGTGTCTGCTGCAATTCTGCCTTCATAGCTGGCTTTAGAGGTTTTGATGAAGGATCTCAACTTTTTGTTGAGGATAATAAGGGAATTTTTCCAGTCTTGGGATGTCACCTTTTTCTGCAACAGTTTCTTCCTTCTTTTGTTGAGTTTATTAATGGCAGGGGACCACCAGATTTGCTTCCTTTTTTTGGAGGAGAGTGTCTTGGTTCTGTTAGGTATGGCTAAGTCTCATGCATTTCTATAAGTGTTCATACAGTGCATTGGTGTATGATTTGGCAGTCATGCATCTATTTTCCGCATCTATTTTTAGGAGCCAAAAGTCAGCTTTGGAGAAGAAGTTTTTCATGGTGGTTACCTTTGCATATGGGTGAGATGTGGATTTCCATGATTAGTTTGTGGTCGGATCTAACAGAGGCGGAATTGACTATTGGTGTAGAGCAATGGCTGCCCATGTTAGTAATAACCAGGTCAAGGATGTTGCTTCCTCTAGTGGGGGTAAGAATGAGCTGGTCCAGAGCATTGGAACTGATGAATTCCAGGAAGTGTTGGGCCAGTGTATTGGTGCATGAGTAGTTTTCCCAGTTAATGGAGGGGTAGTTGAAGTCTCCTAGAATGAGAAGTGTTGGGTTGGATTCTAAGTTTCCAGGGTGCTTAGGAACATGGAGTAAGAGTCTTGGGACATGGCTGGGTACCTGAATCAGGCTACAACCTGAATCGCTGTCTTACCCAATATTAGCTGTACCTGAAGTATCTCAGATGCGTTATGCTGGGCTGCCAGTCTGGAGGTGTGCATATCCTTTATGAATATGGAGACACCACCACCTTTGGTGCTTCGGTTTAAACACTACCATAGACATGTGATGATCAAAAGCTACATTACTCTCTCTGTGTGTTCTCCACGTCCCTGGCTATTGGGTCATCTCTTAGGGGTATGTTGTTAATATGATAGTTACTGGGGTGGATGACTTCCCGAAGGATACTATTATGCATTTATTTGCATTTACTTTTAGTCCATGTCTCTGACACCACTTATTTCTCTGTGTCAGCCAGCCCTTCCTGGAGAACATTTGTGTCAGAGTGAGATTCAATGACAGCTCCTAATTTGCAATCATCTGCAAAGTTAGTCGGCCAGAGGTCATTGATATTAGCCTTGACTTCATAAAAGTAAGTGCCAAAAAGGAGTGGTCCCAGGAACAACCCCTGAGGGACTACACAGAATGCAATTCACTGCAGAATGTCAAATTTGTATTTGGTCAACAGCTTTGTAGTCGCACGCATATGATCAGCTAAGCAGCGGATCGACAAGTGTGTGAGGTTGCACAATTTCTATTGTTGGGGAATATACCATTGTATGACCTTGAAGTTAGTATAAATAAATAATTACCAAGGATATAAGGAGGCACAGCTTCACATTTGGGGTGCAGGGGGTGGGGCTTGTCCCCTGAAAAAACAATGTTTTTATTTAAGTTTTAATTTTGCATGCACTAAAGCTGTTTCTCTGTGCATGTGTACTGACATGTAGACATTGCTGTTTTTGATAGTCTTTGATCTTTCCTACTACCCCTTTATAAAAATATATATAGACATGATGCTTTATTTTAAGCTCTTTGTTTCTAAAATTTAGCCAGACAATCCACTTAAGCTGTACTAATGAGGTCAAAAAAAGACAAACATATATGTCTAAAGCTAGTGGGGTTTGGCTTTATTGGCCTGAATGCAGCCATAAACACTTAAAAAGTGAAAAAACATGGACATTCAAGTGTTATGAAACAAACACTGGAATGTCATTAAGGGTTCATTTACATATATCCCATGGGCCTTCACTACGGGACGTTTAAGGTATTACACAGTGAAGACACTGGCTGGCTTTCTTGCAGTTTTTACTGAATGTTTTGCCTGTGTGACCTTTTTACCCTTTGTTTTTTTTTCTGTCTATCTATTCCATGTCTCTCTTTTTCACCCTTTATGTGTATACACACACACACACACACACACACACACACACGTACTGAAATTAAACACCCAAAGATCGACATTTGCAAATTTTACCCCAAAATGTCTATGTCCCCACACCCCTTACTAATTACATATACTAACTCTTAGTTTGCAAAATCTTGGAAAAAAAAGGCATAGTTCCCTACTGTTGACTACTTGTGTAGTCAACCATGTTTTGTCATCGAACTTATTTTCGTGAAACTGCAAAATATCGAAGCAGCAGAAACTCAATTTTTTTCCTAGGGAAAGAATTCGGTTGTCCGTTTCTGTTGCTTCAGTATTTTCACTGTTATGGTGGAAAGTTACCGGTCAGATTCAGGTAAGTGTGCGATTGTGTGGATGTGAGTGTTAGGGTGATTTAGGTGAGTTAGGGTTAGGGCTCGGGTTAGGTGCATGTGTGACTGAGTGGACATGAGGGTTAGGGCGGATTAAAGTGAGTTAGGGTTAGGGAGCGAGTGAGGTGAGTGTGCGATAGTGACGGACCTTAGGGTTAGGGTTTGGGTTAAGGTAAGTGGGTAGTTAGTGTGTGTGCATAGTTTAGTGTAGGGTTAGGTATCAGATTTTAGGTGTATGTGTGTGGATTTCTGTTTGTTTGGTGTGCTTGTGTTCTGTGTATGTGTTTTGGATCAGCGATTTTTTTCCCTGGGAAAAAAATCGCTGATCTGACAGTTCGAGGTTGTAAGCATTCGTTTAAATTAGGTCGATCAATCAGCATTCGCTTTTTTAAGCGTTCGATGATATAATATAGACCCTATATATATTTTATATATATATATATATATATATTTTATATATATATATATATATATATATATATATATATATATATATAAGAGAGAGAGATAGATATAGATATAGATGGTTAGCAGGGTCACCTCACAGCAAGAGGTTCTACTGTTTGAGTCTTGTCTGGGGTGTTTTCTGTGTGGAGTCTGCATGCCCTCCCTGCAATCATGTCTATTTCCTCCCACATTCCAAAGACATGTGGTTGGAGTGTTTCTCCCTGGGCCTCCACTGAAATGGACTGTGTCCCAGGTGGACTTTCTTGTTAAACAAATCTTAAATAAATTAATGTGTGTGCGTGTGTATATATATATATATATATATATATATATATATATATATATATATAAATATGGGTCACTGTTGTATTATTGAAAACACAATCCATCAAATTGTGTTTCCGAGTATACACTTTAGTGAAAGTGCATATTGTCAACTATGCACTTTCGCTAAAGAAATCAACATAAAAAAAGTAAAAAAAAACATTAAACAGTGTTATGCAGGGGAGCAAGCCCCCCTGCACCCCCCACACCCTCCCTACTTTATTATTCTCACTCAGAAATCGCACTACAGTGGGGAAAAGGGAATATTCCCTTATCCCCACTGTAGCATGATGTCAGCGATAGCTTCGTTAGTTGTAAATCTACACTATACGTTGATTTACAAATAACGGTGCATGCAAACTGCATGCTTTCTTTAATTTCCCACTCCCCATTTAGCAAAAGTGCATTTTCGATAAAATGCACTTTTGCTAAATTGTGTCCACCGAAACAAGGTTTGGATAAACCATGTTTCAACATTGTGACAGTGACCCATATATATATATATATATATATATATACATATATATATATATATATATACATATATATATATATATATATATATATATATATATATATATATACATATATATATATATATATATATACATATATATATATATATATATATATATATATATATATATATATATATATATATATATATATATATATATGAATCTGTATGTGTGTGTTTAAAAATAGACAAACTCTTGATCAACAATGACCAAATAAAATAAAAAAAACAACACTTGGGAACAGCAACCAGTCCGAACTTTATTGATGTAAAATTTCACAAAATGGTTAACCCAGGTTTCGTCCTAAACTACAAGGGCTTCATCAGAACAATAAATCTAACTTCAACAATAATTATATACCCCCCAGTGAATTGATTGACCAATGAAATCAGACACACAATAATTAAAACAAATACTTCCACGGTGGTACAGCGGTAGCATTGTTGCCTCACAGGAAGAGGTTCTCCCGTTCGATTCTCGGCTTGGGTTGGGAGTGCCTTCTGTGTGGAGTCTGCATGTCCTCCCCGCGGTCGAGTGGGCATTCAAAAGACATGTGTTGAATGGGCATGCCTTCGTTGAAGGTTGGGCATCGGGCTGGGAACTCTACACCATAAAAAAAAAAAAACTGCTGACAATAATTAGCGGACCAGAGTTCTGCTGTGGCGAAAGACAAACAACAATATAAAATCATGAACAATAAAATAAATGCAAGAATTAAAACTTTTAAAAAATTTTGTTTCAAAAGTATTTAAATAATTTAATAATTACTAGTTTGTTGTTCAAACCAAACTTTTATAAAAATTCATTTCCTACCCATTATATGTTTTAGTTTAAGGATAGGAGCTATGCTAACACTGTCATTTATACCAGGAAGGCTTTGAGCATCTAACCTTAACTGCCATTTTAACTCGCACATGTCCAAATGTACATCCAGCGTCTTTCCCTGGATGTCAAACTTAATGTGCTGAATGACACAAAACTTGAATTTGTAACCTAAAAATTCACTAGTGTGCCTAGCTAACGCGTTAAGCAATCTAAAATGCTTCATATCCAAAATATGCTCGTTAACCCGTTCCCTAAAATGCCTAGAGGCTTTCCCCACATAAAATGCCGGGCATACTTCACACTTGGCTAAGTAGACCACGTTCTGAGTTTGACCGTTGTAATGTCCTTCAATGAAAATATGATGATCATTCATCCTAATATGATGTCCTGTTTCCATATGTACTTACAAGTGCTACATCTCCCGCACTTAAAATTACCCAACCTTCTACTAGTGGTTAACATCTTACCACATAATCCATTCTCCAAAATCTCTTTAATACATCCATCTTTTCGATATACAATAATTGGAGCTCCCCCCATTTTCACATCCACATTCTTGTCCAACTTTAAAATATCTCAATTTTTCCTAACCATCTTAATAAACCACTCTGCTTCCTGGTTGTAGGTAGTTACACAAATTATCCATTCAGTATAATTGTCTTTAATACTTGGGCCACTGTTTGTGATGTTTCCTGCACTCCTTCATGCCCTCAAGCAGCCAGAATAGCCTTGTATGTACCTATTTGTCTTTTACGGGCAATTTCGTCCCTAACCCCCATACACAACGTCTTGGGGTAGCCCCTTTTAATAAACATTTCCATCATAAAGTCCAACTCATTTTTAAAATCTTGGTCATTACTTACCATTCTGGCCGCCCTTACCATCTGCCCCTTGACAATAGATCTTTTTTGATGGTGAGGGTGCCAGCTTTTATAATCCAAATACAGCATACAGCCCAAATCTAATCCTTGGCTGATAAACAACAGCAGGTTGAATCGTCTAATTGCCTATTTGGAAGTTTGGGGGTTCCTCTAACTCAGCCCACCCAGAACACAGGAAGACCTACCCCCAATGGAGAAACAGTTTTGTAGAACAGTGTTAATGGGAATGGAACTCAAATTGGTAAGACTGTTCTTAATAACAGTGGGCAGTGGAAAAGCAATTTATTTAGTTTCAATATTGACATTAACCACCACTTCAAACATGGTGAACCGGTAGTTATGCCATTCACTGAACGTTTAAGGTCTTTTGAAACTAAATTGTTCAACATGAAGAAAATCCAAATAGAAAACGGATATTTACTTAAAAACATTGAAATGGGGTTGGTCCCACAGAGGGTTACACCTATGGAGTTATCTCAACAGTGTAGAACATAACCCTGATATGCTTAAAGAAGTTCACAAGTTATTTGATGACACTGGGGTAGAATTGATGAAAATTATGATGAAATACAACAGCCAAAAAAATTGATCAATATACGAGTGAGTTAGAACAAGACAATGATTGTATTCTCAAAGACCTGCTGTTTGAGCAGTATAGCATTAATTACAATAACCTCGTTAATAATGTTGACAGCAGTTTTCGGGCTATTTTTGAGAGAAAATTAAACTCAAAAGGGACACTGATGAGTATTCTACAGACAGGGTGTATCCACTATCCAAAGGTAATTGGGATGACCGCGGAAGTCAAATGAGACTGGGCAATGATGGTGGAGAACGAGATGATGAAATTGCATCACAACAGAGGGATTCGCACTACTCTTGGCAGACACCAACCCCTTTGGACGAAGGATCCAGGCATTCGGAGAGGTTACACAACAAGGGGCAGGGCAACTATGGTTGGAGAAAGGAAGAAGAGAGGCAATATCTTCAGCAGGGTGCTCGTCCATAAAACTGGAATTATCCGCGGAAGGGTCACAATGTAGATCCAAACAAGTAGGGATGTACGAGCTTCGTGACAGCATTCCAGAAGAAAATTTTCAACACAGGTATTTGTCAAATTTAGTTACTGTAACTTTTAATAGTGACAATGTGGATGAGAGTGTGTCTAGCTGTGCTATCTGCAGTATGATGGACAACAACGAAGCTACGGATTTTGCAAACTTTGTACTGTTGAAGGGGAATGTAAGTGTGACTGTTAGTTTAACACAAAATCCTCATGCATGTGCTTTTTACACTGATGATGATGCTAACCAGGCTCATGATATTGTAAACTTGACTGTCTTAAAAGAAGGTGAAATATTGGGGCCTGAAGGCTTGCGGCAGCAAGCAAGCATTGAAAGCTCGTTGATTTTTAGTGTTGGTGAAGATGTTATTTATGGGTTGGGGAGTGAGCAAACGGATGATAACCTTTTGGAAAGTGATGTGTTAGACTCGAGTGTTTATAGTGTAAAAGATGTTCATGATGACCCTTGTGTTAACAAAGGAATAGGGGCATTTCACGAGATTGTTGGCCCAAATAGTAGTGCAAGCACAGAAACAACTTTGGCAATTGGGCATGTTGAAGGCAATTTTGATGTTAACTTCCAGGATGCCCAACTGGCCAATAGCGTTGGTGACCGACAGGGGCTTGGGCTTTTGTCTAGTGGTTTTGATAATGACACCCATTTGTTTTTTAATGAAAACTTTAATGAATATATGGGGGACCTACATGAAGTTGGTAATTCAAAAGTTTTAAGTAACCTAGAAGTTATTTTCAATGTACATGGAGATTACAAAGTATATAATTATTCAAAGACCAAATTTACAATTGAGCATGCCAACCTGTCTAAGGGGTTTACTTTTGTACCAGGAACAAAGGGAACATTACCTGAAATGTTAATTGATTTAAAAATGTTTACTCGCAAAATGAATATTAAGTTATGGTTTGCTGACACAAACACTAACTACCAACATAGTGTGTTATCTAAACCAAGCAAGTTTAACCCTCCTACTAACCATTTGATTACTTTTTTTGAGAGAGCTTGTGAGTTGGACATAAGGGAGCACTTCAAAAACATGAACAAGAGGGGTGAATTTAACAGTTTAACTGTAGAAGAAAGAAACTTATTAGGTGAGGTAGCTAATAGCAATGAGATACGAATCATGAAGCCAGATAAGGGCAATGGTGCTGTGATTATGGACAGGAATGATTACATTGACGCTATGTTGGGAATGTTGGCTGAAGATACATAAGAGGAGAGCAGTATCAATGAAATTAATATTGCAAATATGAAATTGGACCTTTTGATAGATGACCCATTATATCAGGGTCAGATTACTGAAATCGACCACGATTTTTTTGTAAATTCAAATCCAGTAGTCAGTAGCATATTAGGTATTCCCAAACTGCATAAGGGCCTGGATGATGTAACATTCAGGCCTATAGTAGATGGTAAGCAGACTAAAAACCTGCTTCATAAGCAAATACTTGGACCACCATCTACAAAAAGGATTGGCGAAGTTTGGTTATATCACCAAGGACTCCTGGAATTTCCTGGGCGAAGTTAAATGAGATTACAGTAATGGAGAGCACTGTACTGCTTACCATTGATGTGTGTAATTTATTCTCTGTCATTCCTCACCAAGTGGGCCTAATATGTCTAGCTTGTCAGTTAAACAAAAGTGGCTTATTTGACCAGGACCACATTAATATGTTTGTCACCCTCATGGAAGCCATATTGAGTAAAAAATTTTGTATTTTGAGGGGCACTTTTATAAACAGGTAACTGGGGTGAATATGGGGGCATGTGCCCCCATATATGCCAACTACATAATGTCATTTGGGAGCAGGAATTTGTTTTCCTCAGTGCCTTCAAAAACTACATTAAGCAGTACACACAATTTTTGGATGACATTTTTATCATGTGGGAGGGAAGTATTGACCAACTTAAGGTATTTTTGGAGCACATCAATAACACTGTAGAATTTTTAAAATTCACTTATGAATACAGTGTTGACAAGATATCTTATTTGGATGTTAGCCTGGTGGTGGACAGGAAATTGAAGTGTTTGAAATCTGCAATTCACAGAAAGGCCACCTTCTCCAACTCTTATTTGGATTATAACAGCTGGCACCCTCACCATCAACAAAATATCTATTGTCAAGGGGCAGATGGTGAGGGTGGCCAGGATGATAAGTAATGACCAAGATTTTAAAAATGAGTTGGATTTTATGATGGAAATGTTTATTAAAAGAGGCTACTCCAAGACCTTGTCTATGGGGGTTAGGGACGAAATACAAGGCTATTCTGACCACAGGAAGGCCTGAAGGAGTGCAGGAAACATCACAAAAACAGTGGCCCAAGTATTAAAGACAATTATACTGAATGGATAATTTGTGCAACTACCTACAACCAGGAAGCAGAGTGGTTTATTAAGATGGTTAGGAAAAATTGGGATATTTTAAAGTTGGACAAGAATGTGGATGTGAAAATGGGGGGAGCTCCAACTATTGTATATCGAAAAGATGGATCTATTAAAGAGATTTTGGAGAATGGATTATGTGGTAAGGTGTTAACCACTAATAGAAGGTTGGGTAATTTTAAGTGCGGGAGATGTAGCACTTGTAAGTACATATGGGAAACAGGACATCATATTAGGATGAATGAGCATCATATTTTCATTGAAGGACATTACAACGGTCAACTCAGAACGTGGTCTACTTAGCCAAGTGTGAAGTATGCCCAGCATTTTATGTGGGGAAAGCCTCTAGGCATTTTAGGGAATGGGTTAACGAGCATATTTTGGATATGAAGCATTTTAGATTGCATAACGCATTAGCTAGGCACACTAGTGAATTTTTAGGTCACAAATTCAAGTTTTGTGTCATTCAGCACATTAAGTTTGACATCCAGGGAAAGACATTTGCGAGTTAAAATGGCAGTTAAGGTTAGATGCTTAAAGTCTTCCTGGCATAGCCGGCCTTAGGCATAGGCCAACTAGGGCGCCAATCTAGCAGGGGCACTTTTCCAGTATTTATTTGGTGTAGATAGACCAGGATGGGGGCACCGGGTGGTGTGGGGGGGCACCAGGGAGCCCTTCTGCCTAGGGCGCCAGTTGACCTAAGGCCGCTCCTGCTTCCTGGTATAAATGACAGTGTTAGCATAGCTCCTATCCTTAAACTAAAACGTATAATGGGTAGGAAATTAATTTTTATAAAAGTTTGGTAAATTATTTAAATATTTTAAATAATTTTAAAACAACATTTTTTTTAAGTTTTTATTGTTCTTGCATTTATCTTATTGTTCATGATTTCATGTATCTTTTAAACAGTTTTTTAATTATTGTGTGTCTGATTTCATTGGTTAATCAATTCATTGGGTGGGTATATAATGATTGTTGAAGTTACATTTATTGTTCTGATGAAGTCCTTGTAGTTTAGGACGAAACCTGGGTTAACCATTTTGTGAAATTTTACATCATTAAAGTTCGGACTGGTTGCTGTTCCCAAGTGTTGTTTTTTGTGTTTAAAAATAGCTCAGCTGTTATAACCTTGTGTCATAAGGTTTTATAATATCTCATTTCAGTTGTTCATAAGTTTAGTACTAGGGTAACTGCCCTTATGGGCCATTTTAAGCCTAACCAGTTACCCCATATGAGACTCAAACCCTGCACTTTGTGTCTGTAAAGTAAACACCATAACCATTATGCCAACCTTCCATCCAAATTATCTGTCAGAAGTGGGATTGTGCTTATTTTTATTTGTGCAGAAGTTGTGCCTTTTATTCTAAGTGTCTTTATTCTGATGTAAGCACTTGGGTTCTAAATCAGTTACTTTACATTAAAAGGATTTGTGGTCTAAACTGTTATGGCAGGAGAGGATAACCTACACCCTTCTAGCTAGACATTGCTGGTTGAAGGCCTATTGTGTCTGTTATTCTGAAGTGTCTTAGTTCTGGCTTAAGCGCTTGTGCACCAAAACCAGTTGTTTTACATTAGGAGGATTTGTGGTCTAGACTGTTGTGGTGGGACAGTGTGGCCTACACCCTTCTAAGATGGGAATTGCTGGTGAATTGCTGCTTTATTTAAACTGTTTTTTGGTGTTGTGATTGTGATTTTATGCATTTTGAATTTCTAGTAATTCTGCATTTTATAGCATAGGCCAGATTCAGAAATGCTGAATCTAATCTTAATTTCAATAGCACAGTATTTTAGTTTAATTAATTGATCTGATTGTAGTGGATGTCTTTGTAAATACTTTAGTTGTTTTGTTGAATTTTATAATAATACCTATTTTTAATTATTTGTATAAAATTGTTATGATATTTCTCTTATATGTTAAAACAATAAATTTGTTTTAAAAAAAAAAAAGAAATGCTGAATCTAGATTGTTTGGTATCACTTGAGCATTAAAACCAGCTCTTCACTGAGATACTGAAAGATGTGAGGCATATGTTGCTTCCAACTAACTATAAATGCCCAACTTTGCTCTAATATTGCACTTTTAATTTGTATTTGCATTCCACTGTTTGTTTTAATTGTCTGAACTATGTTCTTGTCACATTTTACTGCACACTGTTCCTATTGGCTAGCTTGAGCTGATAAGGGTATTTTCTTGATTCATTTAAGCCCCACATTTGCACTTATTTGCATGTAGCACTCCATCGTGTACTGACACTTAGCGGTGATTACTGTTGGTGGTTATAGACGCAAACGTTTTGTTTGTTAAATTTTCCCTTAGCACTTAGCTTGTGGTCTTTCAGAGGTTTCACGTGGCCCTGCTCTACTATCAGGTGGAACACTAAGCCAAGCCTCAGAGGTACCAACACACTTCTCACCCACTAGCCACTCCCAATTGTGGCCTCTTTTCCTGATAATATAAATTTACCTATCACTATAGATGGACAATTTCCCACAATTTCTCTGGCCAGCTTGGTCGACATGGGCATTCTGTGGTAGTGTAACTGCCTCATGTTCTGTGGCAACCCTTTACTCCTAGTCCACATAAATACGTGTGAGAGATGCAACTATATTAAGAACCTTGAATCCATGCTCTCTCACACTCCCTTCAGTACATATGACAATGAGCGGGTTGCCAGCATGCACACCTCACCTCCTACTCCACCCAAACTCTCATCACGCATACCTACATATGAGGAGGTCCTCACCAGAAACATACCTAAACACCAGCTACCTCCTAAACACAAACACAAGCATGCTACACATAATACTTCCTCTGCAGAGCACATTACACACAATAGCTCACACACCTGTGTCTCACCGGTCAAACCCTTAAGGCAAAAAACAAAATCAAATATTAGTCATAGGTGATTCTATTATGAGACGCACTGATGCCCCGCTCACCAGACTGGATAAAGAAAAGGTCACAGTCAGCTGTCAGGCAGCTGTCAGGTGCCAGGATACACCATATTACACACTTACTTAAGTCTCTCAACAATAGGTACTGTTATGCCTCTGTCATAGTCCATGTTGGTATGAACAATTTGAGATGTACCTCTCTGGATTATATGAAGAGAGACATGACTGAGCTCTCAGACTGCATCTCAGGCAGGTATGACCCTAGCCTTAAGCAGCATTTTACCTTCACTTAGGATAATGCCTCAATACAAATGGAAAATGATTGACTTCAATAATCAGCTTAGCTTCTGGTGTCATTCAAGGGGATCAACTGTCTGCCTGGGATGACATGATTGACAGACCTCAATGCTTTGCCAGAGATGGACTTCATCTGTCACCCCAGGGGTTTCAGGGGTTTCAGCTACTGGCTAAGGCCACTCTCATAGTGCCTTTTTTAGGCACTTTCTCAAGGACGAAATTCCCAATGTAAAAATTCCATCTAAAAATAATCTTAAGGTCATGCTGCTAAACGCTAGGAGTCAACATGAAACTACACTTATTGGAAGCTGTCCTCACCTTGGAAGATGCAGACATTTGTGCAGTCATGGAGACCTGGTTTAAGGTTGCGGAGAGTACCCCAGCCATACTGGGTAACACCTCCTTCCACATGTTCAGACCTCAAACCGAAGGTGCGAAAACTAAAGGAGGCAGTGTATCAATATTCATTAAAGGTAACTACACCTATGATTCCCTGGAGAGACTTCAGATGCAATTAACTGTTTGTAGGACACCTATTCAAGTCATTGCCAGCTACAGGACCCTCTCCATGAATCAAGACACCCACTGTACCTATTTGGATCTACTTGAGTATATCAAGATACATCCCAACACCATGATTTGGGTGTCTTTAACTACCCATCCATTGCCTGGATAAATTACTCATACTCAAACTCACTTGCCCAAAGGTTCCTCGACTTCATTAACGCCAATGCCCTGGACTAGCTAGTTGGCACCCCACAAGGGGTGCCAACATTCTGGATCTGGTACTTACCAATATGGCAGACCACTGTAGCATCCCCACTGTGAGGTCCTCTTGGTGAGATCTAACCACAAATCTGTCTCATTTGAAGCAACTCTCACACCTAACCCACCCCAGCAGCAACTAAACTAAAAAACTTCTCCAAAGCAGATTATAACCTCTAAGGGATAGTATAAATAGCTTCAATGCACCTTGTCCCTCAGATGGAACTGGCAACTATGCTGAAATCTACACAAATGCTTCATACGAACACCTGTATACCTGCATTGACTTGGCCATACCTGATAGGACCAAAACAAGCTCCTCAAGGAAGAACAAACCTGCCTGGTAGACAACAGCCATTAACAGGCTTTACAATAAGAGGAAGAAACTGCTGTCTAAGAGTACAAGGGAGCAAGCCCTCCTAATCTAGAAACAGTCCCTCCTCATCTTAAACAAGCAAATACGACTTCTTGTGAAGTCCTCCAAAGCAAACTATGAGTCTAGATTTGCTTCTTCAACAAAGGACAACCACAAGGCATTCTATAGTTACATCCATAACCTAAAAGTAAAGGCCCAGATTTGTGCCAAACTGGTACTTAATCATACCACATATACTGAGCCTGTGGACATAGCTAACCTGTTGGCTGACAGGTTCTGTGAAATCCTCACTCTCCTGTCCCCGCCAAATGTACCCCATGATATCCCTACCACCTGTCCCTTACCATGTATCTCTAAAGAGTAATTCGTAAATGCCCTCTCGAAGGCCAACAACACAGCATCTATGGGACCTGATAACATCCCAGGCTGCATCCTACATGGGGTCCAACATGAATTAGCAGCACCATTGTGTACTCTTTTCAAAGTCTAAGCCCCAGCTTCATCCCAGCTGAATGGAAAAAGGCCACTGTTATTCCCTTGCACAAAGGTGGTGCTTCTACTGACCCTGGAGAACTACAGACCTATTAGCCCGACTAGCCTCTGCAAGGCCATGGAGCAAATCATCATGCACCTTACGAACAAAGATATAGGTAATCTCCAAACACTTGACCCTACTCAGTCTGGATTTGTCAGGGAGATCATGCCTGTTAAACTTGGTGGACTTCTTTGAGACAGTCACCAAGGCCCTGGATGAAGGGAAATCTATTTATGCAGCCTACCTGGACTTAGCCAAGGTGTTTGACACTATCCTCGACTCAGGCATCATTGACAAACTCACCCAACTAGGCATCAATCCTTATATCGTTAGATGGTTCACTAACTTTCATACTGATAGAACTCAGATAGTCAAAATAGGGGAAACCACCTCCAACAGCAGACCTGTAACCAGTGGTGTTCCACAGGGATCAGTCCTGGGACCTCTACTGTTTGGAATCTATTTCTCCAAAGTACAAACAAAAACTAAAGGTCTGTGGCTGACAAAGATTGCAAACTGGGAGCAGTCATAGTATCTCCAAATGATGTCAACATCCTACAAGAGGGTCTTACACAAACAAATGATTGGTGCCAAAGTCATGGCCTTAAAATCAATGCAAAAAAAAAAAAAGTATCATTCCTTTCGGTAAAAGCAATGTTCCTGCTAACTACCACATCTATAGCAACACTAAGTACACAGTGATTAATGAGAGACCTGGGCACCCAGGTTGACGGCAACCTTAGCTTTGACCACCATGTCTCCACAGTGGTAAGAAGGGCATTCTATATTGCTCATCTCATAAGTAAGAGCACTGCCTCCAGAAAAAAAAGAAGTTATAACCTCCATGTACTCTTCCCTCATCAGGCCAATAATTGAGTACAACCCCCTTTTGGTATGTATCTTTCCAAGCACCTGCAGCAATTGGAGAAACCACAAAGTTCCTCACAAGGAAAATTGAAGGTCTTCAGCATCTGTCCAATGGGGATCTTCTGAAATCACTGTCACTTTATTCTGTTTCATACAGACTATTCAGAAGTGATCTCTGCCTTGCATACAATGCAATCTCTGACCCTGCTTTATTAGAAATGCTGCATATCCATAAGTCAAATATTACATGGGTTACTCGCTCTAAAGACCTTAACCTGGTATGTGACATTAATAAAACCTGCTGGAGGAAAGATTTGTCTCCCAGAGGTTACCACACCTTTGGAACAGACTCCCACTTCATGTCAAACAGAACACCTCTTTGACCCTCTTCAAACGTAATCTGGACGATTGGATGGGTGACCGTAAATGCACCCCGGGGGTTCCACCTGTGTCCCTCTTGGACAGGGGCAATAGGTGCTGATCATGGAAATAAAGGTAAGAACTTGGCTGGGCTTGTAATGGACCTAGGGTCATTAGCCTAGTAACTTCCTATGATCCCATGACTATATGAATAATCAATACTTTTTTTACTGTATTAGGCACATCATCAACTCCTCAGGCAATCAGAAGTGCTTCTCAAACAACATGAGTGGGATTCATAGAACATCACTGGGTGCCTTCAGAATGCTAATGGCATGCAGCCTGCAGTGCAAGATGGCCCACAGCTAAGCAGATGTGCATTACAGCACTGGCATAATGCTGACTTACACAGGAAAACACTCTGTAGTAAAAGAGTCGCACATTATGGTGAAGGTCATCAGTAAGCAGATTAAGAGAATAAGTAGTTCTACAGAAAAACACACACACCTGACATGTCCGATGTCACTGCCAAGCTATAATAACATGTCCGATGTCACTTCCAAGGTATAATACCATGAGAAAAACGCACACCTGACATGTCCGATGTCACTGCCACGGTATAATACCATGAGAAAAACACACACCTGACATGTCCGATGCCACTGCCAAGGTATAATACCATGAGAAAAACACACACCTGACATGCCCGATGCCACTGCCAAGGTATAATACCATGACAGAGTTTATGCCCCTTCATGCTCATGGTGACAAGTCCTATAGCTGCCACTCACAGTTGTGCATATAGCCCAAGTACGGTCAGCACAGCAAAGTGTCAACCCAGTTCAACATATAAATAGGGATGAGTAGGAGAAATAGGAAAATAAGAAAGTGATAATTGTAAGCAGAGCAAAACAAACAAAGGTAACCATAAGGTATGACAGATATGATGTAGTCAGTCCTTGATCTTAAGCCAACACTCAGTATCCAAAATATAAGTTATTGCTACCAACAAACTCATGGACCTAACAATAGCCCTTTGCAGCTTGTGTGATGATGTGTATCACTTGTACAGTGACATAACATATAGGGAGAGAGAGAGAGCAGACTGTGCTGCACAGATTGCTGGTAGCAAATGTTACCTCCATGAGTGCTTTCATCAGACACATCAATAATTGCCTCTGGTCTGCCTCTGTGGGCATGCAGTCTGTGACAATGAAATGGTCCAGATCCATGGTGGACAGGTAGATACTGACTGTACTCAGGCTATCAAGACCTTTGCTGAGATGGCTTCACTATCAGCTATGACCACAGAGCCTTCCACCCCCAGCCATCAGGAATATGACCGTTATGCATTTTAGATGCTCTTTGGGCTGAACACCTATGACTTCTCACCAGGCTGCTCATAAACGGTTCCATGGTACTACCTCTTCAAAATCTCTTGAGTGCTCACAGGGCACCACATGGTTCTACCTCTTCAATATCTCTTGAGTGCTCACAGGGCACCATGCCTACTTGTGGCTGTCATCTGGGCAATGAACAGTGATTCTATTTACGTTCTTGACATGGGATTCTCTGTCACAATGCATATAGGTGATCTCACAACTTTATGCCTTTCCTACCATGAACCACATCAAGTCCCATGTCTACACACCTCTAAAGTGGACATCAACAGTGATCGCAATGTGGCAGCTCAACCCGCTTACCAGAGTAAGTGGCTAACAAATTCAAGTTCCATAGCCCTACCACATATTAAAGTGTTGGAATAACCGTCACTGTGTCTACCCACCTCTGCAAGTGATGATGATGTCTGTGCATGTCCACTCCCTAATCTGTAGAGGTACGATTATTATCTGATGCACAAAATGGTCAGTCTATATACTGTCGCACATAGCCTGTGGTGTTGCGAGGACCTGGGAGGTATAATACCAATAACACTCACCCTGGAGGACATTATTACACTTAGACAACAGACTCTCTCTTATATCATTTCTTGCTTATGTTTTATTAGTACATATTATTTTTATATTTTTGTTCTAAAATAATTTTTCTGACTAAGGTTTCAAAGTTGATGTAGCATGTATAATTGTTGCAGGAGAAAGTATTTTATATCCAAAATATAAGTTATAGAAATATTTCATGTCAACACACCACACACACACACACACTCACACACAGGTATATGTGCAATAGCAGAGACAGATAGACTCACACACATATGCACATGCACACAACACACACACTCACACAAACATATATGCACACATACAGAAATGACCCCAGCAATTACAGCCACTTTCTTGACTGAATACACTTCGCCTGTCACCGTCATTAAATGAATGAAAAAAAATATGCAAGCACCCTTTGCTGTTTCCACAGACCTGTTTTGTGTTTAGGCAGAGTTCACCTGATGGACATCTACACATAGCAAATTGTAGTGTAGATAAGGTCAGGGTAGCACTGCTGAATGTCCTAAGTCGAAACAACAATGTCTGAACTTGAGACCTTTCTTATCATTAAAGATGGCATTTGTGTATTTATTGAAACGTATCTCCTGTGTGGTGCTTCCACTCCTTCTGCCCAAAGTTAATCCACCTATCAAGCATTCAGAGACACTTACAAGTGCAGGGTAAATCTGTATTTATTTGCAACACCTGTCTCTTTTCAGACTGCATGGTATAAATCTGAAGCTGGTTGAAATGTTTATAGAACTCACTTAAAATTAATTATCACATTACAGCCAAGAATAAAAATCTATGGCAAAGCAGCAGAACCACTGGGCAAAAAAAAACCAGACCAAAGAAATGAACCACGAACAGCTACAGATGTAGTAAAATATTTTATTCACCTCTAATGCCTCGGCAAATGCTTTCAATGAGTATAATTTAAAATTAATTCATTTCAAATTAATTATCACATTACAGCCAATAATAAAAATCTATGGCCCCTTCAGAGTATGCAGAATACCTTATTTAATGAGAAAAGTTACCCACTCAACTAAATACTTTTCTTATGGGCACCTTCAACTATCAACAAAAACTTTCACAAGTATTTTGCTAACAAAAATATATCCAGATATTTCTGTGCTTTGTAAATACCAAAACCAAACCTTGACCAAACTGACCTTCTGCCCACCAGTGGTGTTAGTCTTTCAGATTTCCTGCTTACTATCATATCCCCCAGTTGCACAATCCCATATGGTATCTCCTACTTGGTTAAATCTCAGTATCTCACTGTGTCCTTTGTGAAAACCTGCCTCATTGCCACCAGTGACTCCTCTGCTTTCAGGGATTACTCCGAAAGCCATTACTTGCTATTCATAGATTCTACTGATAATTATAAATGATACAGCTCTACAGGAAATGTGTACCTGGAATTATTGGCTTCCCCTGTGCATTTTATTCCCTCTTAGATAGACGTACTGGGGCATCTGTAACCATAGAATACAAACCTATTGGTAAATTAAAGACTATACCAATGTGGTAGAAAAAAGACTAAAACAAAAAGAAATATGGTTTTGGTCATCTACAAAAGACATTTGCTTCATTATTATGAAGTGGTTTATTGTCACCTCACAGTAAGACGTTGTCCTGTTCGATTCTCATCTAGAGCATCTTCTGTGTGGAGACATGCATGAATGGGCGTACCTTCATTGAAGGTTGTGCGTCAGGGCCGGCAACGTGGTATGTAAAAATCTACTGCCAATCATTAGCGGACCGGAGTTCCGCTGTGGCGACCCCTAACCGGGAAAAGCCAAAAGACACAACACAACAACGTTATGAAGTGGTTTAAAACTGGTAAGTCACTCAACTTTACCATTAGCAAATGGAAGACCACCTATGAATGTTGGATTTCAAAAGGGCAACACAGTTGCAGAGAAGATACCATCGTTGTCTCACAGCAAGAGGTTCCTTAGTTCAATTCTCGGCTGGAGTACCTTCTGTGCAGAGTCTACATGTCCTCCCTGTGTTCTTGTGGCTTTCCTCTGGGTGGTCAGGTTTCCTCCCACTTTTCAAAGACATGCACTAGGTGGACTGGACACACTGAATTGGCCATAGGTGTGAGTGTGTGTTGTAGAAGAACTACCATGGCAGGGCTTGCCACCTGGTGGTATAAACCTTGGCTCTAGATAATTATCACTGTTCAAGTGATACTCTGACTCCACATGCAAAAATGGGCAAAAAGGGGTCATGGATAGAAACAAGTAAAATGACAACCATAAGGCCTTTGTTAGCTATTAGGAAGCTTAGAAGTAGCCAATAATTCTGTACTGAACTTATCCCAACTGGTACTGATTTCTCTTACCTCAGGAATATGGCTAATATTCTTGTGGATCAAATATCTTCTAACTTTGCCATGACCACCCTCATCTTTGAACCCCCCCCCCCATTCCTCCTTGCATTTTCCCAAATCACTCTTGACAAAGTGCTTTTAACATGTTTTAGAATTAAAAACACCAGCTGCATGAGTGCTGGCAATATGACTTGATGTCAACTGAGAAGGGTTAAATCCCACATAGAAACACCCCAGTCACTTCCTCAGCCTGAGCCTCTCCATTGGCTACGTCTGTTAGTTGTGAAGAACAGCTGGCGTGGTGTCCTTACATAACTCTAATACCTCTAATGACCCTAATGACCCCCTGGGACTTGCAGGTATTATTTACAAGCCTATGGAATGCATTGTAACTGAGTTAATATACAACAATTTCGGTCAGCTTCTATCCATGGATATTATCTCAAAATGAGTTTGCTCTTTAAAATAAAGACAAAGATACTGACAACTGACTAAATCACTAAATTTATTCTAGCTGGAGAAGCCTGAGAAGCTGCAGACAGTTTCACCCTGCGTGTATCAATAATCTGTAATGGTATGACAAACTGTTAAGAAATCAGACAAATCACTCTTAGAAGAATGGTCAGGGTGATCTAAGATGATCTAAGTAAGAGCTTCAGCTGCAGATTTGTATCTTTGTGTACAAAGATTCAGGTTGTCCAAGGTATGGTATTTTCACTAACGTCATATGGATGTGAAGAAACCTGACAGAAAGAAACCTGATGCTTTTGAGTTACGGTATTTTCAAAGAATACCGTACATGTCTCTGACTGCCTGAAAAACAAATCAGTTGGTATTGGAGATAAAAATCAAAGTCTTCCCTCAAAGCTCAGGTGATAAGACTTTCATAGTTTTGACATATCATTTAAAGTCATTACATCCGATTGACGCCGCCAGGTGCATCTGCAGTTAACTCCTACTGACATCTTTAGGCATCAAATATTGCTTGTCCATATTTGCATCAATAATTCCAAAACCATGCTATGTACAAGGTTTGAAAGATTTCATCTTAAAGCTTACACAATGGCAAACTCAACTGCATTAATATTTTGCCTCTGGCTCGTGCAGATAAATAGGTATTAACTGTTGTTTATTTTAATATTAATTTTTATAGATATAATTTTCACAATTTTGTAAATACCTCAACAACCAAGTAACAGAGACAGAACTCCTTAGCCTCATATGAAAGTTCTCAGCTAGATGGATAAAATGCTGCTGATAGTGTGTAACTTGAGTGGTTGAGGAGATATTGTAAGTTGTTTACAAAATATTGCAGGCATAATAGTTACTATGTTTACTGTGACTTATACATTTCAGTTTAAGACCTACAACCTAAAGAATACTACCACTATAAAAATAGTTTGTGCTGAAGAGTTTGTCATTTATACTTCTTTCATAACCCCTATGGTTCCAGAGATATGAACATTTGCTTGAAATGTGAGGGCATAATTTGATAATGTCAAAAGGCTTAGGCTCCACCCACTGGAAGTTGCAGCTTACACTCCACCCATTGGAAGTTGCAGTGCAAACTTCCTGAGCTCCACTGGAGTGAATGAGTTAAAGAGAATGATCATTCGAAATGACACCATGCTTAATAAGGATAAAGATCAATATAAAAGAGTAATACCCACAGTATGAACAACTGATACAATACCTATAGCTATGGATAACCCTCTGTGAGTGATTAGCCATCTGAACAAAGACAGAACACACCTCAGCACAGTTCTCCATAGAACTAATGTGAACTCACATTGACTTAATGGCATTTAACAACAAAATATACCTGGAGGGGTCTACTTCATTTGTACAAAATTTCAGTACTTCGAAACCCACTTGGTCGAGACCAGTTGTCTGAAGTACTGAAACATCAAAAACAAAGTACGGAGATCACAATACAGCATGGAATGGGAATATTCCCTTTTCCTGACTGTAGTATGATCTTGGCGGTGGTATATTTAAGTAGGGGGATGTGGGGGCACAGCCCCCAAATGAGGGGTCCAAGGGGGCTTGCCCCCCTGCAAAACATGTTTTCGATGTTTTTTTTTTCAGTCAGCCGATATGGCGACTAGGCTTCAGTGAAAGTGCACTTTCATTGAAATGCACTTTCACTGAAGTGGGCATCTACTTTGTTCGATGTAACGTATTTTCAAATAAACAATGTAGATCCACCTGGATGCATACCTATTGCTTTTGAAAAAGGCAGATCAAATCTTCAGAACTTGGTCAAGTTTTTCAAAAGGGTTATGATGTCATAAGTAAAGAGCATACACTCCACAATGCCTCGCTTCTACCCAGACCTTGCCAAGGCCTTTGATACTATTCCCCATGCTGCGATTATTGACAAGCTCTCCTGTATCAATATTAATTCTTACCTAGTTTACCTGATAATTGATTGTCTGCTAATAGAACCCATGCTTTTAAGGCTGTAGGTGTTTGGTCTAGACAGAAAAATGCCACCAATTGTGTCTCATATAACTCTCTCTGAGGCCACGCTTCTTTTTGGTTTATACTTCACTGATGTGAACGTTGATATCAAGAAACTATGGCTAACCAAGTTTACTGCTGATTGCAAAACAGGAGTGATTGTCAAATCTCATTCTGATCGTCAAATTATTCAGCAAGAGTTGGACCAAATAGTCAGTAATGATGTCACATCAGTTTTCTGTTATTTCCAGTGCTGGTATAAATTTGGCACAGTTGCACAGAGCTGCTTGCTATGCCTTTGCCCTGTGCAGATGCAAACATCTGGAAGCATTGCTTATTTTGATTATATTGTGAAAGTTTACTGTACTATTTATTACTTTTCTTTTGCGCTTCTTAAAGTTTAAAGTTGCATTTTCATACTGCTGTAAGGGCTGTTTTTCTGCACTGAAATACATTGTATCTAGTGTTTCTTAGATAGCATTTAGGCATGGTTTGTGCTCCTTAACACCTGGGCTCCAAACCAGTCATTTTATATCAAGAGGGTCAGGGTCAAAGTCCACACTCTTTTGGCAGGAGAGGGCTGATTTCACCTATCTGACCTGGGAATTCCTGGTGGAAAGCTCATTGTTTGCTTACCTGATTGGCCTTAGGGCATAAGCCTCACATTTTCCAGCAGCTACTAGTGCCTTGTATATATGCAATCACCAGAAGCTGAAATTTCCCTATAAAAACTTTACAGCAGTCCCATGTCAGTCAAAGGGCAACTGGTTTGAACAGGGTACAGCATTTATGCATTTAGTTAGGATTATTTAAGTCTACCTTACCGTATTATTACACCCAGAACTACTGTTGTTCAGAAAGCATCTGGTTTGGGTGCTGGGCAGCATCGCTGGTTAGGTTAGCTGCAGATTGCACCAAGTAAGCACCCTTATGTCATCTGGTTACAAACATCCTCCACTCCTATCCCTTACAAGTACACATTAGAACCTGCAACCATAGATGGACACTTTCCTGCTACCTCTGCATCCAACTTGGTACACATGATCATCTGGAGGCAATGTAACAATTGCCTTATGAACACTGACAACCACTTACTTCATTACAAATACAGTATGTGAAAGATGTAGTTACACATTGACAATGGAAGCTAGACTTTCACATACACATACAAAAGACAACAAAACAGGTTGTCAGCGACTCACACACATGACTCACTGCACACACAAAGGACCACACACATAGACCAACATATGCAGAAATGCTCACATGTAATTTACTCAAACCTCAAAGGCCTGACAGGTGCAGTCCTCAGAAACTCCACATGCACACAAACAAGACAATTCCCATCACAGCACATAAAGGCACATCTCATTGTGTCTCGACTACCAAGCCCATAAGACGAAACACTCCACAACCAAATATTCTGGTCATAGGAGACTCCATTGTGAGACAAACTGATGTCCCTCTTACCAGGCTGGATAAGGGGAAGGCTACATTTATGTGCCTGTCAGGGGCCAGGATCCACTAGATCATGCAAGCAGTCAGGTCACTTACCCCTAAGTACCAGTATGACTCAGTCATAGTCCATGCAGATGCGAATGACATGAGACATACCTCCTTGGACTATATGAAGACAGACACATGATTGCGCTCTCAGAATATTTATCACAGGGAGGTACATGCCTAGCACTGAGCAGCTTTCTAGCATTTCCAAGGATGATGCGACAATGCCAGCAGAAAATGATCGACTTTAACAATTGGCTTAACTACTGGAGTCATTCCAAAGGGGTCCAAATACTTGTCATTCTGGTAGGACATGGTTGACAGGCCACACTGCTTTGACAGGGATGATCTTCACCTGTCACCTCTAGGCTTTTGGATATTGGCCAAAACATTATCCACCCCAAAGTGCCTTTTTTAGGCATTGCCAAACAGACAAACCTTCAAACGTAACAAAAGCTACCCAGGGCAAGCTAAAGGTGTTACTGCTCAGTGCTAGGAGTTCAACAAGAAATTAAACTCCCTGGAAGCTGTCCTCACCCTGGAGAAGACTGTCATCTGTGCAGTTACTGAAACATGGTTCAAAACCATGGAAATCCCTCTGACAGTGCATAGCTATAACACCTTTCATATGTTTCGATCACCCACTGAACAGGAAAGAGCAAAAGGCAGAGGTGTACCTATCTACATAAAGGATAAGCACACCTCAAGGTTGTTCAAACAGTATGACTTGCTTGAGCTACTCCATGTCCAACTAACCATAGGAAAAAGCCATTACCATATTCTTGCTAGCTACAGGTCCCACACCATGAACCAGAAAACCCATACAACATACCTGAAGTTACAAGAATCACTCGCTATCCAGCTCAGTACTATAGTCATGGGTGGTTTTAACTACCCCTCCATTAATTGGGAGGCATATACAATCACTAACATGCAGGCCCAAAAGTTTCTTGACTTTGTAAATTCAAATGCCCTGGAGCAGTTATCCTGCACTCCCACTAGATTTACAAATATCCTAGATCGGAGACTCAAATATGGGAGAATCCTGCACCCCCCAGTATGATGTCCCCACTGGTAAGAAACTATGCAGAGGCATAGACAAAAGCCTGTATGACCATATAAACAACTGCATAGAAAAGGCAGTAACAGACCAAAATAAACACAGGTCATACTGTAAAAATAAGCCACCCTGGTGGATAATAGACTGTACAAGAAAAGAAAGAAAATCCTGTTGAGAAGTAAGATGAAATGTGCACAACAGAGCAAAAAGTCCCTTTTCAGTTTAAACAAGCAAATCAGGGAACTAGTCAAGTCTCTGAAAGCAGACCTTGATTTAAAAATAACTCCAAAGTTAAGGATAACCATAAGGCATTTTTCAGTTATGTCCACAATCTTAAGGGCGACACCCAACAATTTGCGGAATTAGTTTAGCATCACCTATACTCAGCCAGAAGATGTAGCAAATCTGCTTGCCAGCAAATTCAGCTCAAATTTCACCTCCCAATCACCCCCACTTCTCCCCAAAAAATACCTTCAGACACTCCACCGCCACTTATCATCAAAGAACAGGTTGCCACTGCACTCTCTAAAGCTACAAACATGGCTTCAGTGGGGCCTGATGATAAACCAGATTGTCTCTTAAACATCTTAAATCAGGACTTATCTGGCCCATTCAGATCTTGGTTTATTTAATCACAGCTTCTGGCTTGACTTTGTTCCAAAAGAGTGGAAGACAGCAACAGTCATCCTTCTGCATAAAGGAGGACTATCTACTGACCTGGGAAATTACAGACCTATAAGTTTGACTGGTTTTATATGTAAGGCCATGGAAAAATAATCATGGACTTGATAAATAATGACATAGGAAACCCCCAAACATTGGACCTGACCCAATTCAGCTTTGTCAAGGGCAGGTCATGTCTACTGAATCTGGTAGATTTCTTTGAGAAAGTCACTAAGGCCATGGATGAGGGTAAAATAGCACATACTGCATAAGGTGAAAGGACCAAGACATTTGACTCACAAACCTGGGCATAAATTACTACGTTACCAGATAGATAGCCATTTGGCTCATGGACAGGACCAATGTAGTTAAAGTGGGGGAATCCAGATCTAGCAAGAGGCCAGTTACTAGTGTTGTGCCACAAGGCTCAGTGCTCAGACCACTCCTGTTTGGAATACACTTCTCTGAAGTCAAGGATAGTGTGGAAGACCTCTGGATGACAAAATCTGCCAATGACTGCAAGCTGGAGGCAATCAATAAATCCACCAGTGATGTAGATATCCTTCAGGAGGGTCTAGATCAGACATATGATTGGTGCCAGAACCATGGTCTAAAACTAAATGTGAAAAAAATGCATTATCATACCTTTTGGGAAGTCAAATACCCCTGCAAATTACAACATCGATAGCACACCCCTAACAGCAGACTCAAGAGGTGAGATACCTAGGTACATAGATAGATAGATAGCCAAAATTCTGACCACCATGTGTCCACAGTGGTGAGGAAGCCCTTCTATGTGGCACAACGTATAAGTAAAGGTATGGCATCCAGATCCAAGGAAATTATAGTCCTGCTGTACTCAGCCCTCATTAGACCAATGATGGAGTAAAATCCACCATTTGGCATGTATTTGATTCAGCACTTACAGCAGCTGGAGTGACCTTAGAGATTCCTCACAAAGAAAATGCAGGGTGTAAACAACATCTCCTGTGGAAATAGACTAAAAGCCCTACCCATTTACTCTGTCTCTTACCAGCGATTAAGGGGTGACCTATGCCTGACCTACAAAACACAAATCCAGCCTTGAAGGAGCTTCTACACATCTGTATGTCAGACAGTACAAGGGTCATCCAATCTAGGGATCTAAACTTAGCAACTCAAATAAAACATGCTGGAGAGACAGGTATGTGTCTCAGATATTGCCCCATCTTTGGATCAGGCTTCCTATTTACATTAAGCAGAGCCCTTCCTTAGCAGTCTTTAAATACAGCGTGGAGCAATAGATGGGGAATCACAACCTCACACCTGAAGTAGCACCTATGTCCCTTATGGTGAGGGACAATCTGTAAGATACACAAGGCATAGACACAAATCCATGCCATTCTCTTGCCCCTAGGGGCCATATATTGGGTAAAATTGGGTTATATTGGCTAGGCTTGTAAGGGCTGTTAAGCTGTTAGCCTACTAATCTCCTATGAACGTGTTTACCTTCATCTTTTGATCCTCTATCGCCAACAAATACCATGTGGATAACATTCCACTTAAATGTGACACAGTCAACGGATACTTGTTGAGCAAACTCTGTATGAAACACACCTCTGCCATGGTTAGAAAATCCTTCCTCCTTGCACAGCTTATACTTTGTGATATCTTTTCAATGCCCAAATAAACTATAGTCCCACTATTCCCCCTGTTATTAGGCCCTCTCACTGAATAGAATCCCTTTTTTGACATCTACTTCACTATTTATAATCACATCATGCTATTTTAATTCTTTGATTCCATGTAACCTGTTATGATTTTCTTAGTGAATGCAGTCTGTTTTGTTGTCTGTAATATGTGTGCTTTACTTTTTCTGTAATATGTGTGCGTTACTTTTTCTGTAATATGTGTGCTTTACGTTTTCTGCAACATGTGCTTTTTTGTATTATTCTAATCATGCAGTTTGGAAACTATTGCTTTGTGTTTGCATGCTTAGCCCGGGTTGTGGCTGAAAATTGCCTATGGAACAGTCCATCTACTAGGTTAACAAGCATCAAATATATACTGTACCTGTTTACCTATATACATACACACGTACGTACATACAGAAATAAATTATTCTAAGGGGTTAGTGCCCTTAGCTGCCTATTTTTCCACTCAGCCTTATATAGACTTCTGTAGGGTGATTCCCGTTTAGTCTTCCATGGTATGAATGACCCAGCACTCTGAACTCCTTCATCTAAATAAAACTCCCTTACCTCAATAGAAGACTAAACCCCTGCCCCAGAAACCTAAATCTAAATTGCCACATTAACACAGGCAGCTGGTGTGACGGGTCCCTAACTTAGGTTCATAGGTTGGTACTAGGCTATTGGCCCTAGGACCTATGCAAGCCTAGCCATAACACTTCCCTGGATATTTCTTCCCACAATATTTACTTCTCTGGACCCCTGTCTAGCAGGGTGACTGACATGATCCCCGGGGTGAATTTCCTATCTCCCATCCAATCATCAAGGCTCCTTTTGAAGAGAGCCAATGAGGCGCTCTGCTTGACATGTATGGGCAGTCTATTCCAGAGTATGGGGAGTCTCTGGTTCAGGAACCTATCCCTACAGCATGTTTTGTTCATTGTGATAAGGTTTAGATCCCTGGAGCGTGTGGCTCTGAGGGATTGGGATTTCTTTAAGTGGAGCATGTCCAACAGCACAGGGTTTGACATGGCCTTGTATGTTAACCAGAGATCGCCTCTGAGTAGACGATATGCCACAAAGTATAGCTGGAGTTTTTTTTTAGACTGTCAGCATATGGCATCTGCTTTAGGCCTGTGATTCTTTTAGTGAGGTAATTCTGTGGCCTTTCCAGCTGTTGCAGATGTCTTGTGAGGTACATACCAAACGGGGCATTATACTCTATAATGGGTCAAATGAGGGATGAGTACAGTGGGGCAATGACCTCCTTTTTTCTGGATGAAAAGCCCTTAGTAAATGAGGTGTGCCACATAGAAGGATTTCCTGACTGTTGAGGTGATGTGGTTATCGAAAGTGAGGCCACTGTCCACCTGTGTCCCTAAGTCTCATCACACTTTCGATGTTTAGTGTCCTGCCACCTATGTGGTAATTCATGGGTACATGTTTTTTTCCAAAGGGGATAGCTATACATTTCTTGGCATTAAGCTTGAGCCCATGACTCTGGCACCAGGCATCTGTTTCTGTAAGGCTCTTTTGTAGAATATCCACATAATTTGGGGATTCACTAATGGCTCCCAGTTTGCAGTCATCTGCGAACTTTGTTAGCCAGAGTCCCTTAGTGTTGGCCTGTACTTCAGAGAAGTAGATGCCAAACAAGAGTGGTCCCAGGACTAAAAGCCTGAGGTACTCCACTTGTCTGGAGCTGGATTTGGAGTCAGCTACTTTTACAGTCTGGGTTCTGTCAGTAAGCCAGTTGGCAACCCATCGAGTGACATAGAGATTTATGCCCAGCTTAGTAAGTTTATCTATGATTATAGAGTGGGGGGTGGTGTCAAAGGCCTTGGTGAGGTCCAGATAGGCTGTGTGGACCACCTTACCCTCGTCCACAGCTCTGGAGACTGATTCGAAGAAGTCAATCAGATTCAGGAGACAAGATCGGCCCTTCACAAACCCAAACTGGGTGGGGTCCAGTGTTTGAAGGTTGCCAATGTCTGTTTACAAGTTCCATGATAATGCGTTCCATGCCCTTGCAGATCAGGCTTGTCAGACTGATGGGACGGTAGTTCCCGGGATCCAAGGTGGATCCTCCCTTGTGGAGTGGGATAACTGTAGCGGTGTGTGCCACTCAGTGGGCATGGAGCCTGAGGTGAGGCTATGATTAAAAATGACACTTAGGTGAGGTGCCAGTTCATGTAGTACACAGCCTGGGATGTCATCTGGTCCCATGGATGCTGTATTCTTAGCTTTGAAGAGTGTGGTTTCCACCTGTGTGGCCATGATTATCAGAATTTGGCAATCTTTTGGTATTGAGATGGGCCCTTTAGGTGGTGAGAGGGGGGGTGAAGTTGGCACTAAATCGTTCTGCCAGGATATTGGCAATATCCTTGGGATCAGTATATTTAATGCCATTCTGTTGTAGCTCAGAGCAGATCTGAGTATTGCCATTTAGATTCTTGACATAACTATAGAATGCCTTGTGGTTGTCTTTGGAATCTTTGGCAATTTTATTTTCGTAACTAGCTTTTGAGGATTTTATGAGGGATCTCAGCTTCTTACTGAGGCTGGTGAGAGAGTTTTTGCATCCTGGGATTTTCCTCTTTTCTGCAACAATTTCTTCCTTCTGTTGTATAGTTTGTTTATAGTAGGGGACCACCAGGTTGGCTTCCTTTTTTTTGGAGAAGAGCATCTTGGTTCTTTTTGGGATGGCACGATTCATGCACGAGTGGATGTGCTCGTACAGTGCCTTAGTGTAGGATTCTGCAGTCGAACTTCCAGATCCCGTCTGCGTGGGTGTTGTGAAGTTTGTCACTTCTGACTTCAGTAGCATGAAGTTGGCTTTGGAGAAGTTTTTAAGGAGGTTTCCTTACTGGGGGGTGGGGGTGGGATGTGGATGTCAAAGGTGATTTGCATATGGTCAGACTTGACCAATGAGGGGGTGACCACTGGTGTGGAGAATCTATCTCCCATGTTGGTAATGACCAGGTCTAGGATATTGGAGCCCCTGGTGGGACAATGGATTAGTTGATCCAGGGCATTGGAATTTATGAATTCCAAGAACCATTGGGAAAAGGAGTTGGTACCCGTACTCAGGTACTGTTTTCCCAATTAATGGCAGGGTAGTTGAAATCACCCAGTATTAGGATGTTTGGTTGTGTCTTAATATTTTCCAGTATGTTTAGAAAGGTGTAGTGAGAATCTTGGGGCATGGTGGGGGATCTGTATCAAGCTACAATTTGGATTGCAGTCTTACCTAGTGTTAGTTGCACCTGGAGAATTTCAGATGCATTGTGTTGGGCAACTAGCCTGAAGGTGTGAATATCCTTGGTGAATATGGACACGCCTCCACCTTTAGTGTTTCGGTCTTGGTTTTGTGGCCAAAAAGTGTGGTAGGAATTGTAGCCTGGTATTGCAGGGGTGCTCTCTGGAGCCTTGAACCAGGTCTCAGTTACTGCACAGATATCGATGTTCTCCATTTTTAGGAGTGCCTCGAGAGAGTGCATTTTGAGGTTTAGACTTCTAGCATTAAGTAGCATTACCTTCAGATTGTGCATGCTTGTATCTGTTACGGTGGTGGTTTTATCCTTTGAACCTTGCTAAAAAAGGCACTATGGGGTGGCAAGAGCTTTAGCCAGTAACCTGAATCCCAGGGGTGACAGGTGTTACGGTGGTGGTTTTATCCTTTGAACCTTGCCTAAAAAAGGCACTATGGGGTAGCAAGAGCTTTAGTCAGTAACCTGAATCCCAGGGGTGACAGGTGCAGACTATCTCTGGCAAAACATTGTGGTTTGTCGCTCATGTCTTCCCAGGCAGACAAATACTGGATCCCCTTTGAATTACACCAGAAGCTTAGTCAATTGTTGAAGTCAGTCATTTTGTCCTTATACTGTGTTATCATTCTGGGCGAAGGCAGGATGCCACTCAGAGCTAGGGTCATACCTGCCTGGGTCACATGATCCAAGAGCTCTTCCATGTCTCTTTTCATGTAGTCCAGGGAGGTATGTCTCAAGTCATTCACTCCAGCATGGACAACGACAGTCGTATTTGTACTTGTTGTGGAGTGACTTGAGTGCATGCGTTATGTGGCAGATCCTGGCACCAGACAGGCATCTGACTGTAATTTTCTCCTTATTCAGCCTGGTGAGTGGGACATCAGTGTGCCTGACTATAGAGTCACCTATGACTAAAGTGTTGGGTACATTGACTTGCCTTAGGGGCTATTGTTGGGTGGCACACTGGTGTTGTGAGCTATGTGTCACTTTGGTTGTAACTGGTGTTTGTTTGCGTTTTGGCTTCGGAGATCCTTGTTACTTGGGCAGGTTAATGTTAAGGGCCACTGCATATGTGGGTTTAGTATTACTATGTGTGGGTGTTGATGGTGTGGGTTTTGAAGGGCTATGAGTTGCTTGAGGTGTAATGCAGGTGTTAACCTTCTCCTCTTGACTGTCTAGCACAATCTTGGCTGGAGAGAGCTTTGCTTCCAGTTTGGCTATGTAAGTGCATCTCTCGCAGGTTGTAGTGTTGGGTGGTAGGAGGAGAGGATTGCCTGTGCACATGAGGCAGTTGCCACATTGCCCCAGTATGCCCAGATTCACAAGGTGGACAGGAGAAATCACCAGAAGCTGACCCTTGGACATACCTAAGCTTTAGAGCTGTTTTCCCTTACCTTTGAAAGGTACTTTGCAGTTATAGGCTGTTTAGTGCCTATGATTCATTTCTCCTTATTGACAAGGAGAGCTGAGTGCTTGAATCAGTTTCAGGCTTCCTAGTGCTTTCCAACAGGTTCTAGAGCAAGTGCTAGTCACAGGGATTCAGATTTTAGTGCTACTATTGAGAAACCAGCTAGTTCTAAGGGAAATTTTGAAGAGCAGATTTTCTGGCACCTGGAATAGTTTAACTGTGGCCTTGCAGTGCTGCACGATGTGCAAACACATGCGTTTTTAGCCAGAAAGTTGAAATGGATAGAAATCAGCCCAAAAAGGCTAATAAAATTACAATTTCAGAGCCGGAAACCACTCCTCTAGTGTTAGATAGGCAGTATAATGCTCACCAGTCCCACTGGTAAGCAGTAGGACTTCCCTCCATCACAGCAAGGTCTGGATAGCTCTGAGCACAGCAAATAAAGTCCTGAGACAAACAAAGCCTGGGATATGGACTGGCTAGAAAAGGTGGGAAACAAGCAAACAAGATAGTATTTTTTTTTGTTCAAACAGGCTAAACAATGCAATAATACAGTAAATCAACACAGAAAAGGCTAACACACAAGTGTGTAGTCCTAAACAGTAAATGCAATTAAAACTCTACAAAATTAGCAGTTTAAAACTTTTTAAATGAAGCAAGGCAACTGCACAACTGAAAAAGGATTTGAGGTAGTAACACAGCAGAACAAGTAGCTAGTCTACATATACAGAGAAGTCTACATATACAGAAAAGCAGCTAAAACACACAAACACTTCAGATGCAGTGCAACCTAGAGCACTTGAATTGTAGCAATATTAAGGCAATTACAGTTATAATAAATTCTCTAAAATATACTGTATATTTCCAAAATGTTTGAAAAGCACAGTCAGACCACAAGGAGATTCAGGCAATTTTTTTTTTTTTTTGAAAGGGAAAAGGAGAAACAGAAGGCCTTATCAAATGTTCTCTCTGTATTAACATATGCCCACAGGCAACTGGTGTGATGGGTCCCTAACTTAACATATGCCCAAAGGCAACTGGTGTGATGGGTCCCTAACTTAACATATGCCCACAGGCAGCTGGTGTGATGGGTCCCTAACTTAACATATGCCCACAAGCAGCTGGTGTGACAAGTCCCTAACTTAACATATGCCCACAGGCAGCTGTGTGACGGGTCCCTAACTTAACATATGTCCACAGGCAGCTGTTGTGACGGGTTCCTAACTTAACATATGCGCACAGGCAGCTGGTGTGACGGGTCCCTAACTTAACATATGCCCACAGGCAGCTGATGTGATGGGTCTCTAACTTACCATATGCCCCATTTCTGGAATAAGCTCACCTTACACAAGAAGCAGAATACATCCCTTGTAACCTTTAAAACCAGTTTGGATGACTGGGTAGGTAATCATAGATATTTACCTGGTATATATGGGGATAAAATACTACTCAGAAACAGTTCCTCGTGGTCCTGTAGAGTGGTGCTAGCAGCAGAGAACTGAGAAAAGCGACTACTTTCCTGATGTAAGTATTTATTTGCGGTTTTTACCTGAGAGACCTTCCTTTTCTTACTTTGAACAAGTTTAAACTGCTTTATTACCTGTTTTTTGCATTGTACATTATCTGCACTTAAAGTTACATTTGGTCGAAAGTTTGTTGTTGTTTAATTTAACTGTTGAGGCTACCCACTAAAGTGAGCTAGCCTGTGTAAGTGATTTATTACTGTTTTTTTCCTGCATTTCTGTGTACTTTTTAAACTAAAAAACAAAAAAAACAAAAATAATCCTTGTTTTCCAACCTTTCTCGACTAGTTTAGACCAGTATACAGGCTTTGCTGCATTCTGGACTGTGGTGTAGTTCCTGTGTTGTCCATTGCCTTACTTGGATAGAAGGAAGTTTCTTTGCTGACCAGTGGGAGTGGGGAGCCTTGAGCAGCCTATCTGTCCCTGAAGGAGTGACCTCAGCACAAGAGCTTGTAGTAATTGGTCGTTTTGGACCATTTCCAGCTCTTTTGAAGTTCCCTGTTTAAAATCCGAGTTTGCGCGGCTTTGCTCGGTTGTGCACATAGTGCAGCGCCGGTTAAACAGAATTAAACTATTCCTGGCTCTGCCAAGTCTGCACTTCAATTTTTCCCTTAAGAAAGCTCTACTTTCAACAAAATCAGTCTATTCGCTTCATCATAAGCCTAGCACTTGCTCCTAAAACCTTTCTTTTACGTGAAGCACCCTTAAACTAACGTAAGCACTACATTCCACCTACAACCCGTGCTAATACCCACTTCCCTTCAAAGTCCTCTCTCTGACCCAGTTACACATCACCACCTTATACTATTCTGGCATGTCGAGTGGTATATTACTGACGTCCTCTCCAGTTCAGCTGGTTAATCTGGGAATCCTGAGACAATGTTACAATTGTCTCATGTACACAGACAACCCTCTCCTCCTCCTAACAAACAAACAAACACATGTGAGAGATGCAACTATATAGACAAACTAGAGGCTGAACTCTCTCAACACAGGACTAGCAAGACCAGACAGGAGGAGAAGGTAACCACACACACAACAAACCCAGTCTCACATAAACCAACCACAACTGCAAACCAAACACATAGTAACACAAAGACATACTCGGAGGCTCTAATAAAAAACTTACCGAAAAAACAGAGGCTCCCAAAGCAGACATCCAAGAAAACACCACCTCAAAACTCTGCACAAACAACACATAGTACACAAAGTCAGTGTGCCAAACAATCACAGCCCTTAAGGTGAAACACCATGCCTGATACACTAGTAATAGGTGACTCTATAGTCAGACACACTGATGTCCCGCTTACCAGGCTGAACAAAGAGAGGGTAACGGTGAGCTGCCTGTCGGGAGCTAGGATCTGCCACATAACACAAGCACTCAGGTCACTCCAAAGCAAGTACAAATATGACTCCGTCATTGTCCATGCCGGCGTGAATGACCTGAGATGTACCTCCTTGGACTACATGAAAAGAGACATAGAGGAGCTCTCTGATTATGTAGCCCAGGCCGGTATGACCCTGACCCTGAGCAGCATCTTGCCCTCACCAAGAATGATGCCACAATACAAAGACAAGATGATCAGCTTTAATAATTGGCTCAATTACTGGTGTCATTCTAGGGGGATCCAATGTCTGTCTGCTTGGGATGACATGCTGGACAAGCCATGCTGCTTCGCAAGGGATGGCTTGCACCTGTCACCACTGGGCTTCCGGATATTGGCTAAGGCTCTTGCCACCCCCATAGTGCCTTTTTTAGGCAAAGCTCAAAAGACAAACCCAACACCTTAGAAAACAATAAAGGAAAAAAACTAAGGGTAATGCTGCTCAACGCCAGAAGTCTAAATCTCAGGATGCAGGCTCTCGAAGCACTCCTCAGTCTGGAGAGCATCGATGTCTGTGCAGTAACTGAAACCTGGTTCAAGGCTCCTGAGAGCACCCCAGCCCTACCAGGTTATACCTTGTATCATGCATTTCGGCCCCAAAACCTGGGCCGAACCACAAAAGGAGGGGGAGTGTCCATATTCATTAAAGACACCCACACCTCCAGGTTAGTGGCAACGCACAAAGCATCGGAGACGATCCATGTGCAACTAACCATAGGCAAAACTGCTATACAACTTATAGCATGCTACAGTCCACCCTCACAATCTCAGGAACTCCATTCAGCCTTCCTGAAGACACTGGAGGATATGAATGTCTCACTAAATACCATCATATTGGGAAACTTCAACTACCCAAACATAGACTGGGTGCATTACTCAAGCCCCAACACCCTAGCCCAAAGGTTCCTGGAATTCATCAACTCAACTAGTCACCTCCCCCACAAGGGGAAATAATATACTTGACCTGATCATCACAAACATGGGGACAAAATGCTCGACACTGGAAGTATACCCCTCACTAGTGAGATCAGACCATAAACTAATAACCCTAGATATTCATATCCCACCTCCACCCCCAGCACAAAAGACCACAGTGAGAAACTTCTCAAAAGCCGACTTTACACTCCTTAGGACTGAAATGGTATCCTTCAAGCCCCCTGGGCCAGTGGAAACCACATCCCACACTGCTGAATCCTTCACAAATGCTTTCTATGGGCATCTCCAAGAATGCATGGATCATGCAATCCCAAATAAAACCAAGACCCTTTCCACCAAAGGCAGGCATCCTATCTGGTGGACCCCAGCCATAAACAAACTTTATAACAAGAGAAGGAAGCTACTGCAAGACAGAGCAAAATCCCATAGAGGGAAGGCATCCCTGATCAGCACTAGCAAAAAACTACGTTCACTAATAAAATCATCAAAGGCCAACTTCGAGAGAAAAATCACTAAGGACACTAAAGATAATCACAAGGCCTTCTTCAGTTATGTTAGGAACCTGGGCGGAAACCCTCAGATATGCGCAAAGTTAGTTCATAACGGCAAAAAATACACTGAACCCACAGATATTGCCAACATACTGGCAAATTTCTCCCCTCCCTCTCCCCCAAAAGACGAAATAAATATCTCAGCTGAATGCAACCTCCCTGAAATCCAGATGTCCAGGTGAGAGCTGCCCTCAGCAAAGCTAAAAATGCAGCATCCATGGGACCTGACAGTGTCCCGGGTTGCGTGCTACGTGAACTCCTAGAGGAGCTAAACCCGCACATAAGAACGCTGTTTAATCTTAGCCTTGCTACAGGATACGTCCCTGAACACTGGCGTACAGCTACAGTGGTCCCACTCCACAAAGGCACCTCTACAGACCCTGGAAACTACCACCCCATAAGCTTGACCAGCCTGGTCTGCAAAGCTATGGAAAGGATCATTATGGAACTCATAAACAAACAAAGACATTGGGGACGTACAGACAATTGACCGTACCCAGTTCGGCTTTGTAAAAGGCAGATCCTGTCTTTTAAACCTGGTGGACTTTTTTGAAACAGTCACTAGAGCCATCGATGAAGGCAAAGCAGTTCATACAGCCTACCTGGATCTGGCAAATGCCTTCAACACAATACCCCACTCAGGCATCATAGACAAGCTCACCAGCTTAAATGTAAACCTGTTTGTCACAAGATGGGTTGCAAACTGGCTAAAGGACAGAACCCACAAAGTCAGAATAGCAGGAGCTATGTCAGACTCTAAGCCAGTCACAAGTGGAGTCCCACAGGGCTCTGTCTTGGGACCCCTCTTGTTCGGCATTTATTTCTCAGATGTGCAGGCAAACATAGGGGGGTTGTGGCTGACAAAGTTCGCAGACGACTGCAAACTAGGCGCCATAGTCGACACACCAGCTGACACATGCATCCTCCAGAAGGGCCTCACAGAAACAGACAACTGGTGCCAAAGTCATGGCCTTAAACTAAATGCCAAAAAATGTATAGTCATCCCCTTTGGAAAAAACAAAGTACCCACAAATTACCACATAGGTGGTAATCCACTAAGCATGGAAAAAGTAATCAGAGACCTGGGGATCCAAGTTGACAGTGACCTCTCATTTGAGACCCATGTCGCTAAAGTGGTTAGAAAGACCTTCTACCTTGCCCACCTTATCATGAAGGGATTCACATCCAGAAAGACCTTCTACCTTGCCCACCTTATCATGAAGGGATTCACATCCAGATCAAAGGATGTCATTGTACCCTTATATTCCTCCCTTATCAGGCCTATGATTGAGTACAATGCCCCATTTGGTATGTACCTCACCCGGCACCTGCAGCAGCTGGAGAGACCCCAAAAGTACCTTGCCAAGAGGATCAAGGGTCTCCAGCATATGTCATATGCTGCCAGACTGAAAAAGCTCCAGCTCTATTCAGTAGCATACCGCCTGCTCAGAGGTGATCTGTGCCTTACGTACAAGGCCATGTCCAATTCAGAATTAATGGACATGCTCCACCTCAAAAAATCCAAATCCATCAGAGCCACGAGAGCTAAAGATCTAAACCTCAGCACAAATATGAATAGGACATGCTGGAGGGACAGATTCATAACCCAGAGGCTTCCCGCATGCTGGAACTGGATACCTGTCCATGTTAGGCAGAGCCCTTCACTGACTTTCTTCAAGAGAAATCTGGACGAATGGATGGGTGATCGTAGGTTTACCCCGGGGGCCATCTTTGTCTCATTGCTAGATATAGGCACAGTAAACTAAATTTAATTTAATTGTACACTTTTGTATCATTACATGGGGTGTCGAAAGCCACATACACTTTGGCTAGGCTTATAAATGCCCTAGGGCAGATAGCCTAGTACTATACGATGAAACTAATATGGGGATAATATATTTAATGGCAGACATTCATTTCCCATAAATATTGGGTTATATGGCTGAACTTCTCAATATGATCTCGTATGCTAACCTGTGACACCTACAACCAATACAAAAAAGGACAAAGGTCTACATATATGGCCATATGTTATAGCTCTGTGTTTATAATACACAAACATAGCATTGGGATACTGGGATGGAAAGAGAGCAAATGAAAAAGGATGTTCAATTTATTTGGACAGAAAGGCAACAAGGAACCTTAGAAATGTGAAAGTACTAGGTGAGTCCAGATACAACAGAATCTTTTGATACAGTCATTCATATGTTACTCAGCATGGAGGAAGCATTGTAGAAATGGCAGAGTTTTAAACCAGTTGCACAATGGACATGAGACAGTCATACCATGCACTATCAGATCCCAGTTTGACAGTAAAAAGAGACAACATTCATACACAAAAAGAAGCTTTTGCCATTGCCTGGGCATGTAAGCATTTTCATACGTACAGTTTTAGAAATGACTACATTAGTCACTAATCACAAACCACTTGAAACCCCGCCTCTCTTCAGATATGAGTTAGTCTTTAAGACTTAAGCCAGGGGAAGATTTAGGTAATTGTTAATTACTGCACACGTTTTCCTTTTGCTCATGATTTTAGTTTGTTTATGCACACTGCTACCTTAATTTATATTGCATGAAATGTTCCTATTTCCCTCTTTCCTCTCTTGCCTTAGCTCAGAGATTTGTTTATCTCACAGTACCACCTTAATTAGCTGCTTTCTGTTTTGCTATATACAGATCCTTGGAAATACTTTTGATTGGATGGGTGTTCGCTGTCCCTCTTGGGTGTGGCTAGGTTACATGAAATGTGTGGTGAGCAGATAAAAAGACAGTTTATTTACTAGGATTGGACTTTTTTTTTTCTTGCTGATCATTTAAAACTTATAAATGGTCAAGCAATTTAAGCTGCAGTCATAATCACTTAGTTCATTTTTATTCTTGACTCTCCCTAACTGTGGTTAAACAACCTCAGCACTGCAGTTTGTATTGTTTGCTCTTGACTGACATTTATCTTAGAAAATGGAAATGAATCAGTTCACATACGATGGCACTGGGAAAACCGGCAAACAACTAACAAGGCATTTTCAGCTCATCTTTTGCTCTTAAAAAGTAAATAATGAAATAATGAATTAATCATGACAGGCTGCACATGGTGCTGTCTCAGTTTTCATAGGAAGACGAGGGCGATTTTTTACCTATTTATGCACAGAATGTGCTATCTTTAAGCTGATTCTGTTCACCTGATGTTAGTGGCTCTAGTTTCTATTATTCAGTGAAAGGCGTTTGATAATAAAAATTCAAGCCATGTCTCACAAGGATTCAGAATGGGTTGGAATATGTTTTTGTTTTGGTATGTTCTGAACTTTCTGACTATGCTTTGCTGAATTCCAAGCCACTGCAGAACCAACACTTTCAGTGCAGCTGTCACTAGTACAAGCAAAGCCAGATCATGGTCAAATGAGGCCCTAGGCAGGGTAATGGATCAGACACCCCCCCCCATGCAAATGACTTCTCTGTGAAAGGCATTAGAATGAAAATATTTTTAAAGCCCAGATGTGAGGCTGTCCTCTGGCTCTCAGGGCATCCTACATATAAGTTTTCAATTTCTTTTAGTATTCCTGGTGAGTAAAACCATGTTTCGATCTGTGCTTTAGTTGTGTCCATTCTTACATGTACCTGCAGCACATGGCTGCATGCTAATCTCATTAGTAAGTTTAAGGCCAAAATATAGGAACGTGTTGTTAGCGTCTTCCCCTCCAACATTAGCTTTATTTTCCCTTGGTTTGCTTAAGTGTCATCTTCCTACTGTACCATTTTAAAACTTACTGGCTTACTTAAAGGTCAGTTAAGTCTTGCATGGTCAGTTTGTTCCCACCCTTATTGGTGAGGTGGGTATACCAATTAAAGGAAGTGAGAGATCCCTTGAGGTCTCTTCCCAGGTACAATATTTTAATGGTGATACTGCCCTTGGAGTCGACATCAGTTTAGCCAATCACAACACTGTCTTTTCTTCTTTTTGAGGAAATTACACTCATGTTGGCAGCAATAAGTATAGTTTCAGGACAGGACATTGTCTCTGTTGCTAGGCCTCCCTGGATTTCTTTGCCAAGAAACAAAAATTCCATTTTCATTTTCCAAGTCTTTTTCAGTGGTTGATTCTTTCTTTCAAAACAGCTTCGCTGGCCCTCTTTAACAAATGGCAAATGATCTTGGACTGTCCTTCTTCATCCCTCTTTTTACATTATATTTCCCATCTCACAAATGCACAGCATAAAAGAAGCCTCATGCATATAAAGAAATCATAGCTCCCTACTGAAATGTCAGCACTTGAAATGCCAAGTGCAAAAAAGACCGAATACTGTTTGTGGTCGATGGAGTATATGCTGATGTAGTTGGTCAGCGATGTAGGCATACAAACACACACACACACACACACACACACACACACACACACACACACATATATTTATATATAGTTGTTAAGAGAAAAAGTTTTAAAAACATACTATTTGTCTTTTTCCTCTTCTTGCAAAGTGAACATGTTATTTGTTGGGATATGCCTATCAAAGATGGGCCTCATCTGTGAACAAAATGCAGCATTGCTTATGAACCTGAATAATAACTGTTTTCTGCATTTCAGAATAAAGAGATTTGGTTATAGCTCAGTGAAACCTGGGATAAGGACGCACGGCCGAGTAAGAGTTAATTTACTGAAGCAGGCTGTGTGTCCTGGAAAATTTGAGCTACCATTGTTGAACTGAACATTCTGTGCTTTTTGAACATTCTGTACTAACTGTTGGTTTGAGGTGATATGTGATAAACATGTTTACCACAGGTGTTTTTCCATAGCCAACTGTCAACGGTCAGAAATGTAACAAAAAGTTGTTTTGCTTGCAGTATAAAAGTTGATGTCAGTAAACAAGTTGACCAGAGGAGGAGATCATCTTGGCCAACATGTTGTGTAATCTGGTTAGCTGCTAATAAAGAAATTTTTCATCACCTGAGGCAGATGTGACTCGTTTGAATTTTTCTTCTGACATTTTGGTCCTTCGGACCGGAAACCTCTACAAAGATACTGATCAGACCGACGGAGAGACCGAAAAACCTGTGCAGGTGAGGGTTTCTCATCTTAAGATTCCCTCGACTGAAAGCCCTCCGACTGATTTGTCGTTGAGAGGAGGCCGGCCGCTCTCTGATCCCTATCTGAGGGACGGTTTCTGAACCAAAAGGGGAAACGGAGTCTCATCTGGTTCAGGTAGGATGAAAAATAAATTTTCTTTTAATTTAATTTAACCTTGTCGACAAGGGTTTTATTTTTAGTGGAAGGTGGGTAGGATTACTTGTTAAGATTATTTTGTTAGGATCACCCGTTAAGATAGCCCCATTTTATAAGCAGCCCTGTAAAATAACTTTGATACAGTCCTAAAATAAGAAATCTAGGGGAAACGTGGGTTCGAGTTGCTGCAAGTGTGAGAGTGATGTCTGTTTAAATGTTGATGCTAAGTATATGAAAGGTTTAAACAAAAATAATGTTAAATTTTTGAAAAAGTGGAAGTTGAAATATGATTTTGATGGTACCCTGAATAAGAATGCCTGTGCAAAATTGGTTAGAGATTTGAAAAGAGATGCGGGAACTAGAACTAAAAAGCAAAGACAATTGGGATTTCCCCAAGCACAAAAATGGTTAGAAGAAGCAAATAAATGAGCTATAAAAGAAAAACAGTGCAAGGAAAAAGAAAAATATAAATCAAAAGGGATCACTGGTGGCAAGTGGAAAAGTAGCTTTATTTTTAGATAAGGAGGATGAGCATACAGTTTGTGCGGTACAAAGGCAGGCAACTGCCCCACCGTATGGGGAAATTGCTGCGGCCGTACAGGCAGAACCTCCTCAATATCAGTCTGAAGATGTGGGATCTGTACAGCAGGGTGGGTTATTGGCTGCTCAAGGAAGCGTTGTGACCCCTCCAATTTACCCGCAAATTCCTGTAGTACCCAAGGTTGCTTTGCAACAGGTAGACCAATCTATGCAGTTAAGGTCAGGACCAGCAGGGCAAGGATGTTGGACCATTAAACTTTCTGACTACTCAGAAGCTCTTCCCTTAATACAAGTTGCAAATCCACAAGCAGGGGATGTTGGACAAGAGCCAACTATTTTAGTTTATCGTCCCTGGGCTAGAGAGGATATAAAACGAGCTACGGATGGTATTCCTCATCCCAAGGTTAATTTTCAAAAGTTTTCTGAGGACATAGTTGGTATGCGTTTAAGTTATCATCTAAATGGTTTGGAAGTAGAACAAGTAGTGCGACAAATCCTGGGTCCAGATTGGCACTTAGTTTGTGGTGCTTGGACATGTAAGGCAGATGACGGCACTACATTAAAGCATAATTCTGGGGTGTTAGACATGCAAGTCACTGATCTGTTAAAGAGAATTTCTGATAAGTGGCGTCCAAGAGCAGATTGGACAGTAATAAATCAGTGCATCCAAAATGATGATGAATCTATAGATCACTATATTGTAAGATTGACAGAAGTGTTCAATAACCATTGTGGAATGATGATTCCGCAGGATCAGACCAATGATAGTCCGTATGAACAGCAATTGAAAAATGCTTTTCTTAAGGGTTGTAGGGCTCCGATAAGTAGTTTTATAACTAAGCATATGGTAGATCATAGAACATGTAGACTGCAAACTTTGTTTGAATATGCACGGCATGCTGAGCGACATTTCAATTTAAAAAAGAAAAAGAAAGTACAAGTGTTAGCAGTAGGGGATGATGGTGGTATATTCTTGATACAGGACCAAAGGGGACAAGGGCGCCGTGGTGGCGTAAAAAAACGTGGGGGCCCGAAATGGGACATGTTAAATAAATCGGGTGGACATTCAGAGGAATATGAGGGGAGGTTAAAACATGGAGAATGTTTCAAGTGCAGTAGATGTGGGCACTTTGCTGCCGACTGTGAAGAGTGGCAACATTCCCCACAGCTTACGAACAAGGGCTCCGCATGACTATATGATAGTAAAGGAAGGCGCCAAATTCATTATTGTGATTATTGCAGAGAAGAAGAAAGTGAGAATGATTGTGATGATAATGAGGCAGACACTCTCTGCGATGAATGTCAGAACACTCAGAAGGAAGGGCGGGATTGTGACTGTGAAGTCATAAACCTGGCAAATTTGGGTATTGCTTTGCATCTAGATCAAAAACCCATGATAGTGTTTTTGGTTGAGGGACAGAAAGTGGAGTTTTTATGTGATTCAGGTGCATCGCGTACCCTTTTGGGTCCAGCAGTTCTGCCTCCTAACTGCGAGAAGGACGAGTTTGTCCTTGTGAAAGCGGCAAACGGGAAAATCTATAAGGAACCACTGTCACATCCTCTATTGTTCACAGATCCGCAAACAAACCAAACTGTTAGGTGTAGGGTAATTATATCGAAAGTTTGTCCAGTTAATTTGCTGGGAAGAGATTTGATGCATTTGTTTGGAATAGCGGCAATTCCCACACCTAAAGGCATTGAGGCGAAAAGGTTAGCGGATGGCTTGGTGGTACAGGGAGTACAAGACTTGTTTTACTGGTATAGCCAGGACTTGATTTCAAGCAGGCCGGGGAGGGTTGATACAGATTTGATCAACCTAGCTTTAAGTAAATCTAGGAGCGGGTCACCGTAGGTTGCGACGCACTTACATTGTACAATGTTCTACAGAAAGGCCCCTGGACCGGATAAAGAATTTGAAAAATAATTCTTTAAGCACAAACGTGCAACGATAATTTTGAATTATATGTTTTGGGATACGCAAGGTAATACAGTAGTGACCTGTACTTTGACCAAGGAAATGAGTTCTTTATATCGCTCAGGTTATAGCCCACATATTTCAATTACTAAAGCGGTGGGGACACAATGGGTAGATTTGGCGAAAAAGGTAATGAATTGGGACACAATGTCCGAAAGTCAATTGAAAGATCAACAGATCCAGGTACAAAGATTAAATTGGGTGGCTTGGGCACAACTAAGTGTGCACTTCAGGGATGACCAAACAGAAAGGGCATGACAAATCCTTCTAACTCAAGAGGAAGATAGTGCGTTAAGTGCCTTACCTGTAGATTTATGGTCAAAAGGTAAAGGGGATGTAGGAATGATGAAAACAGCAGGTGAAGTTTGTATAACTCCAAAGTCAGGTTTTAGACCTCGTAAGCACCAATACCCGCTAAGTAAACAAGCAGAGGAAGGAACTGAGCCAGTTATTGAGCAGCTAAAACAGGTAGGAATTCTTGTTGAATGCCCAGATTCACCCTGCAATACTCCGTTGTTTCCTGTAAAGAAACTGGATGGGTCATGGAGGTTGGTTCAGGATTTACAAGCAGTTAATTCAGCTGTGATCCCAAGAGCACCGGTGGTCCCTGACCCCTATACATTACTTAATGATTTACTACCTCAGCACAGATATTTTTCTGTCATAGATATAAGCAATGCTTTTTTCTCCATACCACTACATAAGGAGAGTAGATTTTGGTTTGCATTCACTTATCAAGGTAAAAGATACACCTACACCAGATTGCCACAGGGTTATTGTGAGAGTCCGACAATATTCGCACAAGAAATGGCTGCAATTTAGCTCAGTTTGTTCCCATAGGGAAGCCAGGTTCTGTTGTATGTAGATGATATTTTGTTGGCCTCACCCACGCAGGAAAGTTGTAAAAGGGATACCCTTGCCCTTCTTAGTTTTTTAGCTGAGCAAGGACATAAGGTAAATAAATAAAAGTTACAATTGTGGAAAGCACAAGTAAAGTACTTGGGTTATTTAATTTCGCAGGCAGGTAGACAATTGGAGAACAAAAGAAAACAAGCAATTCTTGAGGCACTTATGCCCACAACTAAGCGGGAGATGATGTCCTTTTTAAGTGTGACTAATTTTTGTAGAAGTTGGATCCCTAACTATGCTGAGGAAGTAGGGCCATTGACCGCACTAATCTATGACACTCCCATGGCAGCTAAAAATGATATACAGTGGACAAATAAGACAATACAGGCATTTAACAGAATTAAGCAATTGATAGCAGGATCCTCTGTTTTGGGTTTTCCGAACTATTCTAAGCCGTTTATACAAATGGTTGATTGTAAGGGAGGATATATGACTTTGGTTCTGGTACAAGTACATGGGGATAAACAGAGACCGATAGCTTTCTACTCCTCCAGATTAGATCCTGTTGCAAGGGTATTGCTGCATTGTGTTCAAGCTGTAGTGGCAGCTGCCATGGCAGTACAAGCCTCAGCATCATTAGTTTTGTTTCACCCATTACAATTGCGGGTTCCACATTCAGTAGCTACTATACTTTGGCAAGATAAGATAACCTTTTTATCTCCTAGTCGACATTTGTCATGTATGACAGTGCTGCTGAGACAGCCTCATATGACCATAGAAAGATGTACTACTCTTAATCCGGCGACACTTTTGCCGACTCCAGAAGAAGGTACTCCACACGTTTGTTTAGAGAGCATTCATGACAAAGTGCTTCCCCGACCAGATTTAACATATATTCCACTGGTAGATTCTGATCTTGTTTTGTTTGTAGACGGATCAGCAAAGAAGTACACTGTAGGAAAAACACTAGCAGGGTATGCAGTCACCACAGAAACTGAAGTTTTGGAGGCAAAAAGATTGTCAAACATTTATTCTGCACAAGCAGCTGAGTTGGTGGCTTTGACTCGAGCTTGTACCTTAGGGGAGGGTAAAAAAGTGACAATTTATACAGATAGTCAATATGCTTTCTCCACTGTACATGTTTTCGCTCAACAATGGAAGAATAGGGGAATGGTTACTGCGACAGGCAAACCAATAAATCACAGAGATTTAATTTTACAATTGTTAGATGCAGTGCAACCACCACTTCAGATAGCGATATGTAAATGTTCCGCACATACCAACAGAAAAGATCCTGTCTCCAGGGGAAATGCCCTTGCTGATATGGCTGCAAAAAAGGCAGCTCAAGAAAATGATTTGCTTTTGCATGACAATGATTTAGAAACCGGACACCTCTTAGACTTAGAGACACTAAAAGTAATGCAAACGTTGACAACACAGAAGGAAAAATGTTGTTGGGTAAAATATGGTATCACTCAACAGGATGGGTTGTATAGGGCATCAGATGGCAAAATGGTATTACCCTCAAACCTTTTTAGGTATGCGGCATTGGTTAGCCATGGACCTGCCCATGTAGGAGTACAGACGATGATTCAAATAGTGTCTAAGGTGTTTTGGTGTAAGGGGTTTTCAACTTATGCAAAGCAATTCTGTTTATCTTGTTTATTATGTGCAAAGTATCATGCTCAGGGGGGAGTTAAAAAGTCTCAGCAGGCATTTCCCACCCCTCCATATCCATTCCACACACTCTGTATGGACTTTATTGAATTGACACCCTCAGAGGGAAAAAGGTTCTGTTTAGTCATTATTGATGCTTTTTCTAAATGGGTAGAAGCTTTTCCAGTAAAGCACCCGAATGCACAAACAGTAGCAAAACTTTTGACTACAGAAATAATTCCCCGGTTTGGTTTACTAAGATGCATTTACAGTGATAATGGGTCTCATTTTGTTAACCAGATTGTTCAGAAGTTGGGTCAAGTGTTTCAAATTGATCTTAAATATCATTGTGCTTACCATCCCCAATCTGCTGGACTGGTGGAAAGACACAACGGTGTCTTGAAGAGTAAGCTCCGCAAACTGATGGCAGAAACACATAGATCATGGACTGCGTGCCTTCCTTTGGCACTCCTGTATATGCGAATCTCACCCTCCTACAAATGACTTACACCATTTGAACTTTTGTTTGGGAGACAATATTACGTCCCGCAGTGGCAAGGATGGTTGCCAGCGGAAAATGAGGGGGGTGAGGATCTAGCGGATTATATGAAGAAGCTGCTAAATGTCAAATCTCTTGTAACCAATGACTCCTTTGCAGATTCCTGAGGTGAAGCCTTGTTAAGTGTGGCACCCGGGAACTGGGTGTGGATCCGAATTGTGAGGAGAAAGAATTGGTCATCCCCCAGGTGGGAAGGCCCATACCAAGTACTTATCTCGACACCTACGGCTGTAAAGATCGCTGCAAGGACTTCGTGGATTCATATCACCCACTGTAAAAAACTCAAGGCTCTTCCTTCTGCCATTGATATTGGTCAAACTCCACCGGACCTCTGAGCGCAAAGTCTTGCTACAAAGGGGGATTAGCCCAATAGGGGTTAGTTCGTCTCAAACCCAGTGAAGAAACCAACGGCGCAAGGTAGCCCTTAGGGAGGATGGCCATGTTTATCTGGTACTTGAACTGTTACATGATGATGATTTTGGTGGCGAAAGTAAATATGTCCATGCGAGAAGGAACAGTTGCAAGAGAAAAAGGAATGGTGGTGCAGCAAGCGCAAACAGTTGTTACTATGGTGTTTAAGGTGAAACTTTGTGAAGGAATTTTGGACTGTTCTAAATGGAACAATAATAATTTCTTGACTCGTGCAAAATACTTGTGCAATAGAGACTGTACATCCTGGTCAAATGGTTGGTGGTCAACAGATGTGAATGGATGGGAAACAAGTGGTGCAGTGATACCAGAGAAAGATAAAAGCAGGCAACAAAGGATAAAAATTGCGCATTTCCAAGGTACCGAAGTAATTACTATAACCATTGTGTCACCACAAGAAAGTGATTCAGGAATTTATGGAATCGGAGTGTCTCTTCCAACTAGAACTGATCCTTTGGGGACCCTCCAACTTAAAGTACAAAGCCTTAAGAATGCGACAAGTAAAGCAAATTTTGCCTTCACAGAAGAAGAACAATTGTTACTCGAGACGGGATTCGTACACCATAATGAATGGTTATCTTGGGTTAGATATAGTACCCGAGAGGCACATCGTGAGAACTGTATTTCTTGTGCTGAAGGTAAACAGCAACTAGCGACAGTCCCATTGATGCAAGAAGAAGGTAACCTAACGTGTCTGTTGAAATTATTCTTCAACAAAACTGAAGATAAATGCAAAAATGAAACTTAGCGTTTTCCAGTCATAAGCAAAGTTGAGAAACCGCCTGCAGCGATTTCCTATCCAGGTTCGTATATGTGCATTTCCAGAGATGGCACAGGGAAAATTATGACAATATGGGACAGAACTATTGCAATGTTACTGTGAATGGCAATGGGAATCCATTTCTGGAGAACCAAACTCACAGTTTAGCAGACGTATGGTGGTTATGTGGAGACAACAAACTCAGATCAAGGCTTACGATTCCCTGGAAGGGAACTTGTGCACTTGTAAAGTTAATTCTGCCATTCTACATTTTCCCAGTTCCAGCAAGCAGTTTCGTAAGAGAACCTGAAATAAAGCTGAAGTGGTTGAGTAGGAGAAAAAGAGAGGCACCGAAGCAATCCTTCGATAACGATGTCTACATCGATAGCATTGGCATACCAAGAGGCGTACCTGATGAATACAAAGCAATAAACCAAATAGCAGCTGGTTTCACATCCATCTTTGTCCAGATTCAGCCTAATAAGAATGTGGACTGAATCAACTACATTTACTATAACCAGGAGCGTTTTGTGAACTATACCAAAGATGCATTGAAAGGAATTGCTGAACAACTGGAGGCCACTTCGCAGGTGGCATGGCAGAATCGAATTGCGTTGGATATGCTCCTGGCCAAAGAAGGAGGAGTTTGCAGGATGTTTGGGACTTTCTGTTGTACATATATTCCAAACAACACTGTGCCTGATGGAAGTATCACTCGAGCTTTGAAAGGTTTGGAGATGTTATCTGAAGAATTGGCAGAGAACTCTGGGGTAAGTAATCCCTTTACAGACTTTCTACAAGCATGGTTTGGAAAATGGAGCCATCTCATCAGCAGTTTCCTGGTGTCCGTTGGAGTCGCTGTGGCTATCGTGGTGGTATGTGGTTGCTGTTGTATACCCTGTATCAGAGGTCTTCTACAAAGACTGGTTGATACTGCTGTTACGAAGACGATGTACCAGCAATTGCAACAGACTGGTGAAAGTGAATACATTGAAATGTGACTTTTTGCAAATGTTTTTGAAGTTTAAAAGTTTGTCTTGCCAATGAAGTAATGTATGCAAAGAAAAACTTAGTTTTTACCATATATTGCTGAAATAAAAAGACAAATAAAAAGTGTTTTCAGGGGGGAAATGTTAAGAGAAAAAGTTTTAAAAACATACTGTTATTTCTCTTTTTCCTCTTCTTGCAAAGTGAACATGTTATTTGTTGGGATATGCCTATCAAAGATGGGCCTCGTCTGTGAACAAAATGCAGCATTGCTTATGAACCTGAATAATAACTGTTTTCTGCATTTCAGAATAAAGAGATTTGGTTATAGCTCAGTGAAGCCTGGGATAAGGACGCACGGCCGAGTAAGAGTTAATTTACTGAAGCAGGCTGTGTGTCCAGGAAAATTTGAGCTACAATTGTTGAACTGAACATTCTGTGCTTTTTGAACATTCTGTACTAACTGTTGGTTTGAGGTGATATGTGATATACATGTTTACCACAGGTGTTTTTCCATAGCCAACTGTCAACGGTCAGAAATGTAACAAAAAGTTGTTTTGCTTGCAGTATAAAAGTTGATGTCAGTAAACAAGTTGACCAGAGGAGGAGATCATCTTGGCCAACATGTTGTGTAATCTGGTTAGCTGCTAATAAAGAAGTTTTTCATCACCTGAGGCAGATGTGACTCGTTTGAATTTTTCTTCTGACAATAGTTGTAGCTCAAAAGGTAAAACCATATTTGGTAGAATGTTCTTGTGGGTGTTTAAAAAGAGAAACAATGCAGAAATGAATGAATGGTCATTTGAGTGAATCATATATGGTTGAATTTAGTTTTACATAGTGTAGCTAAGGAGGAGTGTGCAGGAAAATTAACGTTGGAATGAAAAAGTACTGGTTCTCAGTAAACATGAGTTTTGATCACATATGCCAGCTTTTTTTCAGTCGATAACATGAACCTTAACCAACTGAATGAAAACATATATGTACATATATACATATATTTTTAATTATTTATTTTATTTATTTAATTATGTAACATTTGTTGACCGGGAAAGTCCGACTAGGTTCCACAGATCCTGTTTTCAGCGGAGGCCCGGGGAGAAATGCTCCAGAATATACTATATATATACACACACACACACATATATATATATATATATATATATATATATATATATATATATATATATATAGACACATACACACACACACTCTCTCTCTCCCTACATATATATGTGTTTGTGTATACATACACTATATATAGGTTCATAGGTTGATACTAGGCTATCTGCCCTAGGGCATTTATAAGCCTAGCCAGAGTGTGTTTGGCTTTCACCACCATTTTTAGATTAGTTGACTGTGCCTCTGTATAGTTGGTCACAGAAGATAGCCCTTTTAAGGTTAGTTTACTGTGCCTCTGTCTAGTAGGGACACAGAAGAGATCCCAGGGGTAAACCTATGATCTCACATCCACTGGTCAAGATTTCTCTTGAAGAGGGTCATTGAGGGGCTCTGCCTAACATGGATTAGGATTTTGTTCCAGAGTGAGGGGAGCCTCTGGGATATGAATCTGTCCCTCCAGCATGTCCTATTTATTTCTGTGCTGAAGCTCAAGTCCCTGGAGCATGTAGCTCTAAGGGATTTGGATTTCCTGAGGTGGAGCATGTCCATTAATTCTGGTTTGGACATGGCTTTATACGTCAGGCACAGATCGCCTCTGAGTAGGCAGTAAGCAACTGAGTAGAGCTGGAGTTTCTTTAGCCTAACTGCATAGGGCATCTGTTTGAGTCCCTTGATCCTCTTGGTGAGGTACTTTTGAGGTCTTTCCAGTTGCTTCAGGTGTCGGGTAAGGTACATCCCAAATGGGGCATTGTATTCAATTATGGGCCTGATGAGTGATGAGTAGAGGGGCACAATGACCTCTCTTGATCTAGATGTGAACCCTTTCGTGATAAGGTGGGCTATATAGAAGGTCTTTCTAACCACTTTGGCAACGTGATTGTCAAAGGAGAGAGTGCTATCTACTTGGGTCCCCAAATCCCTAATTACTTCTTCCGTACTTAATGGATTACCACCTATGTGGTAATTTGTGGGCACTTCGTTTTTCCCAAAGGGGATGACTATGCACTTTTTGGCATTTAGCTTTAGGACATGGCTCTGGCACCAGTTATCCGTCTCTGTGAGACCCTTTTGGAGGATGCTTATGTCAGTCGGCGAGTCGATTATGGCACCCAGTTTGCAGTCATCTGAGAACTTGGTCAGCCATAGTCCTCCCGTGTTAGCCTGTACCTCAGAGAAATATATACCGAACAAGAGAGGTCCCAGGACTGAGCCTTCTGGGACGCCACTTGTAACTGGTTTAGAGTCTGACATGGCACCTGCAATTCTGACCATGTGGGTTCTATCCCTGAGCCAGTTTGCAACCCATCTTGTAACATAGGGGTTGATATTTAAGCTGGTGAGCTTATTTATGATGCCCAAGTGGGGTATTGTGTCAAAGGCTTTTGCGAGGTCCAGGTAGGTTGTGTGGACTACCTTCCCTTCATCTATGGCCTTGGTGACTGTGACTGTGACTGTTTCAAAGAAGTCAACCAGGTTCAAGAGGCAAGATCTGCCCTTAAAGCCGAATTGGGTAGGATCCAGTGTTTGGAGGTTTATGAGTTCCACGATGATACGCTCCATAGCTTTGCAGACCAGGCTAGTCAGACTTATAGGGCGATAGTTTCCGGGGTCTGTTGTGGCACCACCTTTGTGGAGTGGGACCACTGTTGCTGTACGCCATTCCTTGGGTTCATATCCTGTAGTAAGGCTGAGATTGAACAGTGACTTTATGTGAGGGTTCAGTTCTTCTTGGAGCTCATGTAAGACGCAGCCCGGGACACCGTCCGGTCCCATTGATGCTGTGTTTTTTGCTTTGGAGAGGGCAGCTCTCACCTGTGCATCTGTGACGTCAGGGAGGCTACACTCTGTTGGGATAGACATTTGCTGTTTTGGGGGGGAAGGGGGGGGGGGAGTTTGCACTGAACCTGTCTGCCAGGATGTTGGCAATGTCTGTGGGTTCAGTGTATTTTTTGTCATTTTGCACTACTCAGAGCATATCTGGGAGTTACCACCCAGGTTCCTGACATAACTAAAGAAGGCCTTGTGATTATCTGTAGCATCTTGTGCAATTTTTCTTTCGAAACTGGCCTTAGATGATTTTATGAGGGATTGTAGTTTATTGCTAGAACTGATCAGAGATGCCTTCCCTTTTTGGGATTTTGCTCTATCATGTAGTAGCTTCCTCCTTATTTTGTATAGCTTATTTATGGCTGGGATCCACCAGACAGGTCTCCTGCCTTTGGCGGAGTGAGTTTTGGTTTTATTTGGGATAGCACAATGCATGCATTCCTGTAGGTGTCCATAGAATGCGTTTGTAAAGGATTCTGCGGTGTGGGCCATATTTTCCACTGGCCGGGGGCTTTGAAGGATTCCACCTCGGTTTTGAGAAGTGTGAAGTTTGCTTTTGAGAAGTTCTTCACCGTGGTTTCCTTGGCTGGGGGTGGGGACGGGGTATGGATGTCCAGTGAGATTAATTTATGGTCAGATCTTACCAGTGAGAGGTATACCTCTGGTATGGAACATAGAGTCCCCATGTTGGTGATAATCAGGTCCAATATGTTTTCCACTCTTTTGGGAGTGATGACCAGTTGTTCCATAGCATTTGAGTTTACAAATTCTAGGAACTGTTGGGCGAGGGTGTTGCGGCTTGAGTAGTGCTCCCAGTCTATGTTTGGGTAGTTGAAGTCACCCAATATGATGGTGTTTGGAGAGACCTTCATATTCTCCAGTGTTCTCAGGAAAGCTGAGTGGGGTTCCCAAGTTTGGGAGGGTGGTCTGTAGCAGGCTACAAACTGAAAGGCAGTTTTGCCCACTGTTAGTTGCACATGGATGGTCTCCGATGCTTCGTGCAGTGCCACTAACCTGGAGGTGTGGGTATCTTTGATGAATATGGATACTCCCCCTCCTTTTGTGGTTTGGTCCGAGTTTTGGGGCCGAAAAGCATGGTATGAGGTATAACCTGGTAGTGCTGGGGTGCTCTCGGGAGCCTTGAACCAGGTTTCTGTTACTGCACAGATATCGATATTCTCCATACTAAGGAGGGCCTCAAGTGCGTGCATCTTGAGGTTTAGATTTCTGGCGTTGAGCATTACCCTTAGTTTCTTTTTCCTTGTGTTGTCTATGGAGGTGGGTTTGTCTTTTGAGCCTTGCCTAAAAAAAGCACTATTGGGGTGGCAAGCGCCTTAGCCAATATTCGAAAGCCTAGGGGTGACAGGTGCAAGCCGTCCCTAGCGAAGCAACGTGGCTTGTCAAGTATGTCATCCCAGGCTGACAGACACTGGATCCCCTTTGAATGACACCAATACTTTAGCCAATTGTTAAATTGACCATTTTGTCTTCATACTGTGGCATCATTCTTGGTGAGGGTAAGATGCTACTTGTATGTATGCATGTATATATATATATATATATATATATATATATATATATATATATATATATATATAGTATAGGTTTTGTGATTTTTATTAAGGAGATTCAGGAGTGCACTCTAGTCAGTGGGAGTAGCCTGGTCTATTCTGAGCTGGGAATCCCAGAGAAGTTCAAGTGTGACCCTCTGTGTAGCCAATAGGCTATTTTGTGTATTTATTCAGTTTTCTGTGCCTGTATAGACTCATCCTGTTTATATGATATTGCCCATTACACAGTGAGTTTTATCAATGCTGTGTATAGGCACCAACAACTGACATTTTCTTCACAAAACTATCCTTGAAACTTCCCCAGTCCCCAGCTGAGCAAAGAGAAATTGGCTTGTGCAATAAGGACTGCCCCTCAAATTTTGCATTGGATACTCCTGTTTTACTCTATAGTCCTTCAGTGACCTTCTGAACAAGTAAAAGGGGTCTGTAACCATGGATATGAACTCTCCTGCTATCTCTGCAGATTGGTGGAGATGGGCATTTTAAAACAATGTAGTAATTGCTTCATGTTTATTGACAACCTAATAATTCTTAAACTGATAAGGTGTGTGAGAGATGAAATTACACAATGTCATCGAAGGCAATGCTGTCACACATAAACACTCATAATACCAGTCGGATTGTCAGTAATGCACACACTACATTTACAGTATGGATTCACATACGCTGAAGCTATTAAATATAATCTTCCTAAACCTCAAAGACCTCCCAGACATTGCACCTAGAAGAAATATCCTCAGCAGTCCCAAAAAGACTCCACCAAAACAACATCCACCACAATGCATACATCTTATAGAGCCTCAGTTTCTAGGTGCATAAGGCACACCACCACACAAGACAATATTTTGCTAGGAGACTCCATTGTGAGACAGAAAGATGTCCTACTCACCAGTCTGAATAAGGAGAAAGTCAAGGTTCGTAGTCTATCAGGGGCCAGGATTCACCAGATCATGAATGCAATCAGACCATTGGATTGCAAGTACCAGTATGACTGAGTCATAGGCCATGTAGGAGTAAATGACCTGAGAAGTACCGTGCAGGACTACACGAAGAGAGACATGATGGAGATCTCAAATTGTGTGTCCCAGGATGGTATGAGCCTAGCACTGAGTAGCATTCTACCCTCTCCAAGGCAATGCCACAATATGAAGAAAAGATGATTGACTTTAATAATTGGCTAAGTTTTTGGTGTCACTCCAAAGGGGTAACAATATTTGTCAGCATGGGTGACTATAGTCAATGAAGTATGCTGCTTTGCCAGGAATGGTCTATACCTGTCCCCCTCTAAACTTTTGAATATTGGCTAAAACACTGTCCTCCCCATAGTGTTTTTTTAGGCAATGCCAAACTGTCAAACCTTCCAACATAGCAAAACCAACCCTAGAATACCTAAAGGTGTTACTGCTTAATGTCTAAACAATGAACTCCACTCCTTCCAAGCTCTTCTTACCCTGAAGAATGTAGACATCTGTGCAGTTACTGAGTCATGGCTTGCAGTTGTGTAGGGTACCCCAGCAGTGAAGGGCTACAATGCCTTCTGCACATTTAGACTAGCTGCTACACATGAAGGGATAAAATGTGGAGGTGTCTTCAGTTACATCAAAAACAAACATACGTCAAGGCAGGTCAAACAAGATGACATGCTTCACCTTCTTCACATCCAAATGACCATATCCTTGCAAGCTATATGTCCCCCACTATGACCCAGGAAATCAATAACACATACTTGTACATACTGGAGACACTCATCATTCAACCCGATACCATATTCATGGGTGACTAACTACCCCACTATAAACTAGGAATTATATACAACCCCAAACATGCAGGCCCAGATAGTCTATACACCTACTAGGGGTGTGAACATACTAGATCTGATGGTCATTAATATGGGAGAAATTTCTCTCTGATAAAGTTGAACCGTAAAGCTTTCTCCTTTGAAAGTTAATTAAAACCCATGACTCCTGCTAACCCTGGAACATTTAGGAACTATTCTAAGGCAAACCTCCTTCTATTAAGTGATAACTTGGCAAAACTTCAAGCTCTCCCAAACCCTGACAACACTGCTGCTTATGCAGAATTGTTCATAGAGACCTTGTAGCTGTATAGAGACAGCTGTGCCTATCAAGAATAAGCATAGGAAAAAATACCAAAAACAAATCACCCTGGTAGAATCCCAAAATAAACAGGTTGTTCAACAAAAGGAAGAAATTCATGGCATAAAATAAGAATTGCAACACTCAGTAGGGTCAACTCTCATCAATCAAAACAAGCAACTCAGACGGCAAATCAAGTCTAGCAAAGCCAGATCTGAGACATGATTAGCCTCCCAGGCCAAGGTCAAACATAAGGCAGCACACAACAATGTGTAAAACAATGTGCAGAACTAATTGTAAATGAAGACACCCACACTGAATCAGAAGATGCAGCACATCTACTGGCCAACAAATTCAGAGCCAGTTTTACTTGCCCCTCTCTCCCTCACCTGCCCCTCAGAAAATGTTATGACACATAACCCTCCTCCAGCTATCAATAGGGAGCAGGTCCTCAACACACTTTTCTAGGCTAAGAATATCCATCAATGGGCCCCGACAATTTCCCTTGATGCCTCCTAAATAGCATGAAATGCAACCTATCAGGACCACTCACTATTAAACTATATCCTCCAGACAGGCTTTGTGCCATGTGATTGAAGACCCATAACTGTCATCCCTCTATGTAAGGGCAGGCCATCTATGGGTAGTATAGTTATGGATATACTTTGAAACTTCGAAGCCCATATAACTGAAGTTAATTTTCCTGAAACGAAAATCACAAAGACTGAAGTTCCCAAATGGCGCAGTTTTCCCAGAGTTGATAAACACTTTCCCAAACTTACACAAAACCGAAGTAAGAAAAACCCACCTATACATACCAACTTCAGGATCACACTACAGTGGAGAAAAGGGCATGTTCAGCAAGTGTTTACTTATCCTGAGAAAACTTTGTCATTTGGGAATTTCAGTTTTCACAATTTTCATTTTGGGGAAAATGACGTTCGGTTATATGGGCTTTGATGTTTCAATGTAGACCCAGTAGTTACAGACCCGTAAGTCTGACTAGTCTCATATGCAAAGCCATGGAAAGAATTATCATGGAAATGACTAACAATGACATAGGAAACCTTCAGACAATGCATCCAAACAAGTCTGGTTTTGTTAAAGGAAGGTCATGCCTACTGAACCCAGTGGACTTCTTTGAGAAGGTCAGCAAGGCAATGGATGAGGGCAAAATAGTACATACTGCCTACCTTCACCTAACTAAGGCATTTGATATGATACCCACTCAGGCATTGTAAACAGACTCATAGAATTGGGCATATACCCATATGTAACTCAAAGGATGGCCAGCTGGCTTACATTCAGGACCCAGGAAGTTAATTGTAGAAACCAGTCACCAGTAGTGTCCACCAGGGCTATGTGCTTGGTCCACTCCTGTTTGGCATCTGTTTTTCAGAAGTCAAGGCTAATGTCAAGAGCCTCTGGCTTACCAAGTTTGCAAATGATTGCAAGCTAGAAGCAATCATAGAACCCCCCCCCTCCCCAAGATGCTAACATCTCACACAGCTCTAACATAGACAAATGACTTGTGCCAAAGTGACGACTTAAAACTCAATGCCAAGAAATGCACAATAGCACCTTTTGAGAAGTCAACCAACTGGGGAAACTACCTCATTGATAAACCACCCCTAAAAGTAGACAAAAAGGGATTTGGGCAATTGTAAAGATAGTAACCTGGCTTTCAACTAACATGTGTCTAAGGTTGTAAGAAAATTAACTCAACTTATAACTAAGGGTATGGCATCTAGGTCCAGAGAAGTTATCGTGCCACTGTACGCAGACATCATCAGACCCATCAGTGAGTATAATACCTCTTTATTTATGCACCTAAACAGGCACATACAACAACTGGAACATCCACAGAGGCACCTCACAAAAAGAATACAGGGAGTAAACTCAACGTCCTATACCAATCAGATCGCTATATTATGTTTCCTAAAGACTGCTGAGAGGTGATTTATGCTTGCCGTACAAGGCATCCTTAGATCCCTCTCTGATGGACCTTTTGTGTATCTGCAACATGAAGAGCACCAGAATTACTAGATTTAAGGAGTTACATTCTGGAAGTACAAGTACATATCTCAGACAGTCCCCATTCTCTGGAACAGCAAACTGCTGAGAATTATTAAATATGACCACCCAGAAGTGTCTTCTTGCTCTAAAAGTTCTTTGACTGTAGTACCACAAACTAATTAATTATATTTATCTTTCATTATATCATCCCCTCCTTTCTAAAGAATAAAATGCAGGCTGTTCTTTAAAAAAATCTTTATTCAAAGATAGATAAGTGCAGTAGCCATGAAAATAGCTTTTTCTGATACGAGGACTGCACTCAGATAGCATGAGTTTTTAAAACCACTAAAGCCACTAAAAAAGTGGGTGGGTACATCGGGCAAGCTTCTGATTGGATGAAAGCCATGGTATGTAGTTGGTGCAGTTGGTTATACTTTATTTGAATATTACAGATAAGTGACCAATTAGGTCGTAAGACTGGCCATTTGGAATCTGATCCTATCTTAGTGGGGAATAGTTTTAAATATGCCCAGATGTTTTAACAAAATATTTAAACATAGGGTTACCAGTGTATAAAATAAAGCATTTTCACATGATGTGTTTCCTCAGATCCATCTTTAACAAGTACATACCATAGTAAAATCAGATTATTTCTAAGCATGATCAATATAGAAGGTTTAAAAAATGGATGAAGCATTAGCTAGAATGACCCTTGTTTCAATATTGAAGTGCCTGCTTTTTTAAGACTTGTAATAACTTAGAAAATTAGTCTAATAAAATACATTAATGGTTTAGCTCTTAATTTGATATTATTAGTGAGTGTTTATGCTAGCAACCCACTTTCATGGGGCATATGGAGGTTTAGTAATACATGTGTCCAGATTCTAATACATTAACTTTTATATTAGTGTGATAGGAAAATTGGTGACCATGAAACATGGTTTAAAAACATTCCAGTTAGTGGTCAAGGAAAGTAGTACTACAGGCAAGAAATTTTTAGGAGTAAGAAGACACTTTGGCCAGTCATATTTAATGATTCATAGAAGTTTATAGGTTTGTCCTGACCCTTAACCCTTAAGGGACAGGTGGAATCCTACCAGTCTAATCATTCACCATTTGTGGTTATTCTCAACTTTGGCATTCTCTAGAATGGGCTTCCCATCCAATTAAAGCAGAGATCTTCCCTAGCTGTATTCATGTGAACCCTGGACCAGTGAATGACAAATCATCTTGTACAGTAGAGTTTTTCTAATGGGTTTGTCTGTTTGACCTTTTAACTCTTTGGTTTGGATGCTAGTTGGGATATTTTGCAGACACCTTAATGGTTATGGATATCAGCTGGGTATAAACACTGTGTTTCAAAAGTATAGCCAAACAATCCACTTATGCTGTACTGATGAGGTCATAAGAAGCCCGAAACATGAATGTTTACAGCTAGTGGGATTTGTTTTAAATGGTTTGAATGTATCCATAAAGGCTTAAAAAGAAAGTAAAAAGTGATGGACATTCAGAAGCCATATAGTTTAAACACAATGTCCTTATGGGGGTTCATTTGCGTGTATCACATGGGCCTTTATTACAGGAGGTTTAGGGTATCTCACAGTGAAGACTGTACTTTGGCTAGTTTTTTCTTTTAGTTTTTACTAATTGTTTATTTCTGTGTCACCTTTTTACTCTTTGCTTTGGATGTTTGTTGGAATATTTTGCAGACACCTTAATGGTTATGGACATAAGCTGAGTTTAAAGGCCTTGTGTTTCTAAAGTATATGAAATAAATGAAGTCTGGTCTGTCAATCCAAGTATTCCAAAAACACTTCTGTGCACCAAAGAAAAAGATTTATTAAGCAAAGCTTTCGGGTTAACCACCCTTCATCAGTACATAACATTGAAGTCAATCTAAAATTTATTTAAATAGGGAACATCATTAAAACATATGATTCAGCCAGCCAAACAAAATCATCCTCTAATTATATATTTAAATACTGCTTATTTACATAACAATTATATCATATTATAAAAATATATATAAAAAAATATAAAAAAGTAAGATAAATATTTAAAATACCTAATCTATACACTATAAGGCATATAAAAACTAAATGTTCTCTCTTTGTTTTTTAACTAATATTGGTTTCAAGCTGACCATTACATTTAAACCTGGCTCTGCCTCAGCACCTAACCTTATAATCCATTCTAGCTCTCTCAGCTCTAACATATTATTAATATCCCCTCCCCTCATACCAAGATCTACTCTGCAAATTACTCTAAATTTAAATATATGTCTTTCATTTTCAATAATATGTTTGCTGAGTGCATTTGTTAATATTCCCCTTCTAATTTCCGATTTATGGTCTATTATGCGTTCTTTTAGTTTTCTTGTCGTTTTTCCTACATAATATGCTGGGCAGTTTACACAGGTTGCTATATACACTATTCGAGAAGTGCTACAATTAGCCCAACACTTAAATTCAAATCTTTGTTTAGTTAGAGGGTGTTCAAAAATATTTGATGTGTCATAAATATCTGTACAACAAGTACAGTTATAACACTTCTGTGTTAAACTCGTATTTGAAGATTCTATCTTTTTCTCTTTAAAATCTTTAAAACATAGCTTTTGCTTTAAATTATCTAAATTCCTAAAGGAAAACTTAGGTTTTATTCCTAATATATCTTTCAATTCTGGCATGGCTAACATTATCAGCCAATTTTTCTCTATTATATTGCACACATCCCTTGTATGAGCATTATAGGTTGTAACGTACCTAAGTACGTCTTTTTTCTCACCAGGTATCTGTATGGGCTGTCTCTTCTCATTAAAAAAAGGTTTATACATATTATTTCTTTTCATTCTCACATCTTCATATACTGCATTTACATCCTGAAGAGAGTAGCCAAGCTTTAAAAAATCTTGTATCATTTCTTCCGCCTGTAGTATAAAGTTTTCATCTTCTGTATCTAATCTACTAACTCATATTAACTGAGCTTTCAATACACCTTTAAAGGTGTGTTTTGCATGCATGCTGTCTTTCCTTATATATCTATTAGTGTTAACCTCTTTTTTAAAAATCATTGTTTGTATTCTATTGTGCTTAATATAGAGATGGACGTCCAAAAAATTAATAGTTTCCATAGAAGAAGTCATTTTAAACTTTAAAAAATCTGTTGTTTTATTTAAATAATCAATATAATTCCTTAATTCATCACTAGTACCCTCCCATATGAGAAAGCAATCATCTACAAATCTTTTATAAAACTTTACCTTAGCATTTAATTCATTATAGTTGCTTAGAATAAATTGCTTCTCCCATTGGTGTAGTACTAAATTTGCATATGTATTCGCTGTTGGTGTACCCATTGCAACTCCAGTGAATTGTAAATAAAACTTCTTGTCAAACAGAAAAGTATTTTTTGTCAGTACAACATCTAATAAAGCACAAATATTTTCTATCTCCCTTACTTGCATGCATGTTTCCAAACCAAGAAAATTCCTTATTGCATCTTGCCCATATTCATTTGGAATCACAGTGAACAGAGAAACTATGTCCAATGTTACAAATAAGAATGCTCTATCATTATTAAATTTATACCATTCAAACAAATCTAGTAGGAAGTTTTCAGTGTCCTTAATAATACTTTGGAGAACTTTAAAAGTTATTTAGCAGACCCAATAACTTTTAAAGAAATCTCCATTAATGAAGTAAAGAAATGTATAATAGATGTAAACATGGTAATATATGATTTACAATTAAGTCAAGATACTTCCATTGATCTTTTTAATTATTTTTCTGTACCTTGTCCAAGAATACCACAGATTTACGGTATTCCTAAAATACATAAGAATATGGAGAACCCCCCTAAGACCAATAGTTTCTGGTAATGGGTGGGTGACGGAGCCCATCTCTAAGTATCTACAAATACAACTTAGTAAATATTTGGTGAAATGTCCAAGTATTATTAAGGACACTGAAAACTTCCTACTAGATTTGTTTGAATGGTATAAATTTAATAATGATAGAGCATTCTTATTTGTAACATTGGACATAGTTTCTCTGTTCACTGTGATTCCGAATGAATATGGGCAAGATGCAATAAGGAATTTTCTTGGTTTGGAAACATGCATGCAAGTAAGGGAGATAGAAAATATTTGTGCTTTATTAGATGTTGTACTGATAATATTTTTCTGTTTGACAAGAAGTTTTATTTACAACTCACTGGAGTTGCAATGGGTACACCAACATCGAATACATATGCAAACTTAGTACTACACCAATGGGAGAAGCAATTTATTCTAAGCAACTATAATGAATTAAATGCTAAGGTAAAGTTTTATAAAAGATTTGTAGATGATTGCTTTCTCATATGGGAGGGTATTAGTGATGAATTAAGGAATTATATTGATTATTTAAATAAAACAACAGATTTTTTAAAGTTTAAAATGACTTCTTCTATGGAAGCTATTAATTTTTTGGACGTCCATCTCTATATTAAGCAGAATAGAATACAAACAATGATTTTTAAAAAAGAGGTTAACACTAATAGATATATAAGGAAAGACAGCATGCATGCAAAACACACCTTTAAAGGTGTATTGAAAGCTCAGTTAATACGAGTTAGTAGATTAAATACAGAAGATGAAAACTTTATACTACAGGCGGAAGAAATGATACAAGATTTTTTAAAGCTTGGCTACTCTCTTCAAGATGTAAATGCAGTATATGAAGATGTGAGAACGAAAAGAAATAATATGTATAAACCTTTTTTTAATGAGAAGAGACAGGCCATACAGATACCTGGTGAGAGAAAAGACGTACTTAAGTACGTTACAACCTATAATGCTCATACAAGGGATGTGTGCAATATAATAGAGAAAAATTGGCTGATAATGTTAGCCATGCCAGAATTGAAAGATATATTAGGAATAAAACCTAAGTTTTCCTTTAGGAATTTAGATAATTTAAAGCAAAAGCTATGTTTTAAAGATTTTAAAGAGAAAAAGAATCTTCAAATAGGAGTTTAACACAGAAGTGTTATAACTGTACTTGTTGTACAGATATTTATGACACATCAAATATTTTTGAACACCCGCTAACTAAACAAAGATTTGAATTTAAGTGTTGGGCTAATTGTAGCACTTCTCGAATAGTGTATATAGCAACCTGTGTAAACTGCCCAGCATATTATGTACGAAAAACGACAAGAAAACTAAAAGAACACATAATAGAGCATAAATCGGAAATTAGAAGGGGAATATTAACAAATGCACTCAGCAAACATATTATTGAAAATGAAAGCTATATATTTAAATTTAGAGTAATTTGCAGAGTAGATCTTGGTATGAGGGGAGGGGATATTAATAATATGTTAGAGCTGAGAGAGCTAGAATGGATTATAAGGTTAGGTGCTGAGGCAGAGCCAGGTTTAAATGTAATGGTCAGCTTGAAACCAATATTAGTTAAAAAACAAAGAGAGAACATTTAGTTTTTATATGCCTTATAGTGTATAGATTAGGTATTTTAAATATTTATCTTACTTTTTTATATTTTTTTATATATATTTTTATAATATGATATAATTGTTATGTAAATAAGCAGTATTTAAATATATAATTAGAGGATGATTTTGTTTGGCTGGCTGAATCATGTGTTTTAATGATGTTCCCTATTTAAATGAATTTTAGATTGACTTTAATGTTATGTACTGATGAAGGGTGGTTAACCCGAAAGCTTTGCTTAATAAATCTTTTTCTTTGGCACACAGAAGTGTTTTTGGTTTCTAAAGTATAGCCAAACAGTCTACTTACATTGTGCTGATGAGGTCATAAGAAGGCTGAAATATGCATGTCCACAGCTACTGGGGTTTGGCTTTATTAGCCTGAATATTTCCATAAAGACTTAAAAGTCATGGACCTTCAGAAGCCATATCGAAGTCCTTAAGGGATCATTTGCATATATTCCATGGGCCTCTATTACAGAATGTTTATGGTATCACACAGTGAAGACACTAGCTTAGCTAATTTTTTTTGTAGTTTTTACTAATGGGTTTTGTCGGTGTGACCTTTTCACTCTTTGGTTTGAATAAGAGATCTGAAATTCACCACTGGTCTTACACTTGCGTCTCTGATTGACAGCAGCAGTCATTAAATCATGATCTAACTAACCTACACCCCTTACGATAACCTCTAAGGTGCAATAACTCATGGGGTCCATTTGGATTGCATGGTTAGGCTTATAAAGGCCACAGTGGTCAATAGCTTAGTAGACATCTATGAACCACCCACAGAATGATCATGATAACACAATTTATGAAATTTCCACCTTGAATTTCTTTGCGTTGGTTGTTGACCTTGAGTGTTTTAGTTTTTTCAACATGTTCCTAAGTATACTGAACTTGTGTTTACTAGGCTTGACTAAAAACTGCAGTAGCACCATTTAAGCAAGGGTATAGTCTGCATCTCTTTCCAGGATATGATTTGCCATTTTCTAGAGTGTTGCTGTGGTATTTTTTTTTTTTTTTATTTCAAAGGGCAGTGTGATAAATTTGAACAACCTAAAAAGGGTAAAACATATATTCCTTGCTGTGGGTGTCAAGGTACTTAGTGGATCCCCTTAGTCAGGTCAGCTGTATTCAGGTGCCTAGCCCCCACCCAACTGCTCTAAGGATTCATTAGTTCTAAATATGGAGTAAGCATTTGTCTCTCTGTGATGATTTGATTTTCTAAACTCTACATGAAACCTGGTGTTGCCAGCTTTGTTTGACATCAACAGTACAAGTAAGGCCCAGGTACTGATGGATTTTTGGACTGTCCTCGGATTTCAGATTTCTTGCAATGCCTCCCACACATTTTACTTGACTTTCTCAAGGCTCCCTGCATGCATCCTTTTTAATTAGCCATGGATGACTGCGTCCATTTGTTGTTACTCAAGTTTGACACATCCTGTAGTACTGCTTGGATTCCTTAAACCTGACTAGGGGATACATGCTTTTATTAATCATGCCTCATCCACTGAGGTGTTTCACTGAGATCTACCACAAAATCTCCACCTGATTCCTCCTGCAGCCTGCCATGGGTACTGAGCACAGTGTATCAATCATGGCAGGGATTTATCAGGTTAATGTGGTAGTTTTTTTTTTCTTACTGCCTGGCAGTTCCAACATATAATTAGCATTGCATATGCCTTTCTCTCAGTAATGAAGTGACCCTCCCATGCTTGGTTCAGCTTACTTGTCTTAAGAGGAATAAGCACCTTTACCATTTGTGCTGCTGTCTAATATTAGGCTCTAGCTTTCTTGTCACATCAGTTTTCATGGTGGTGGTGTGATTTTTCCAGGTGCCTATGAGTGAAGCCCAGCTTAGGCCTGTAGTTTTGGTCATGTTACGTAATAGAGTCCTTGTGGGAATCAGAGCTGCATTCCTACTTATCAGAATTAAATGCAAGACCTCCCCCTTCACACTGTGACCATAAAATAACTGACAAAGTGAAAAATCTGTAGATCCTCAGCCATCTGTCTGGATTCAAAAGGAAGATGTGGCAGACAACTGACCCACTTCAATTTGAACTGGTGTCTCCTTGATCTAGGACTTTGGACCTAACTGTAAAGTTAACCAGCCCAGCAGACTTTTTTTTTTTGTGGGGGGGGGGGGATAATACTGGGTAATATTTAACTGCTTTACCCCAGAACAAGTTGGAAGGTTTATATGAAATCAGTATTTATATTTGCCAGAATTTCCCAGCAAAGGTCCACCATGCTAAAATATTCTACAATATAATTTTTCACCAGTAAAATCCAAGGAAAGACTGATGGTAGGAGTTTTACAGAGCACACGTTTAGTTTCTTTTTCAAAATGGTAACTCACTTGGCTTGAAACGAAACACAATTGCACTCATAGGAACTTTCCACCGGCAACCTTCCCATTGCCACAGCCCCTGTTTTAATAGGGAGCCTGTCAGCTCACCCCTTCTGAACCTCCAGATGAAGAACGAATTTCCTGGTTTGCTGCCTAGAGGCCACCTCCTTTTACACCACAATAATTGGCAATCACTGCCTCATTACTATCTAAAAAAAGTGTTTGCCTGATTAACTGTTGTGGGAATGTTCCTACTCTCATTCTGCATGTCGGTGCACACTAAAAGGTATATTACCCATATTCTACAGCTAACATGTTACAGATACCTTTTTCCTGCTCAAAATCAGGAGTTTTGGACTCAAAACTATGGCTTGTAGGACCTTAACAGTCCATCATATGTTCTGTTGTTTAGGCCAGGCCCGTGGGTCACCATATATAGAAAAGGTTGGATGGGTAGTATCCACCACCGAATCTTCATACTGCCAACCTGCCTACTTAACTCCTGCAATGTGTCATGATCTGTTACCACACTGAAGTGCCCACTTAAGTAATAGTACTTTAAAGCATGGTAGATCCATTTTATATCCAAACGTTTCCTGTTAATGGCCTTCTATCTCCTCTCCACATTGGTCAGATTTCTGATGATGTAGCACCAGAATGCTCCTCGCTTTGGATGTCTTGGGACAGCACTGCCTTCAAACCTACCAATGAGACAATGGTATGTGGTGTAAACAAAATCATGAATAAGTAGCACAGGTTTAGAGCACATTATCCTTTTCAGTTCATTAAATGCTTTGTCTGTTCTAGTGACTTTTGCATCTTGACAAAAACTTTCTCACTTGTGAGATCTGTCATATGATAGGAAAAAGTCACAAAATTAGCCACAAATTTTCTGTAATACAAAAATAATCCAAGAAAAGCATTTACATGTTTTTAGTGGATGGTACAGTTTTTCATGGCTTGTTTTTTTATCACTTGCGTTCTTACTTCTTACAAACCCTGTTTCTATAAGGTTTCCCAAAATACTTGGCTTTCTCCATGCCCAGTTTACTTTTATTAATACTCATAGTCAGGGCTGCCTGCCTACATGTCTTTTTTTTTGTGCAGCCCCCTAGGACCTTTCCTGATGGTTGTACTGCTGACATACTAGATGACATTCCTAGGAACTGGGTTCTCTGCATTCCTGAGCTGGATAAGAGCCCTACGGCCCATTAATTTCTGCCTAGGAATCCTGATGGTAGTGAGTAGGCCAGCTCCGTGGTCCTGGGGTAGTGGTCTACTTTCACCCCATTCAGAGCATTCCCTCTCCCTTAGAACTCCTCTCATCCCACTAATGCTGCCTTCTGAGGGAATGGTATCTCTGCACACTGAATTATCCTAGACTATACTGGTACTAAACACCATAACAGCTGGGCTCAGCTGCCTTAAACTCCATGGGTAACACTTAGTACTCCCAGTAGGTGTCAGCCTTGTAGCCAGGTACAGCTGCCTCCGTCCACCTGGAATGGCCCTGCTACCAAAAGCCACTCACATCACACATGGCCAGTTCCTACTAACACCCGAAACTCTACTCAAACTCAAGTTGCCTGCATGCATTCAGGGCTTTATCCCATTATGTTACAGAGCTGGCTTAATTCTGTTTGTATTCTGGATTCTAAATTAGCCTGCACTTTTAGTATGTGCGTCTCCCAGCTGCCTGAATGAATGAATCACCATGCCATCCAGTATGCCACAGTGGTTTTAGTATTTTATCCATCAGCTTCTGGAAGATAGCTGAGGCTCCATGTAGGCTATATGGTAACATTACATAATGAAATATACAATTAGAGGTTACACACACTGTCTCCATCAAGTAAACTGTTGTCAAGTGCCTAGCTTTTCCTAGGTTCTTTACCAGCCTATCAGTTCTTGATGTGAGATAGCTGTCACACTTTTAGATGTTATTCAGTTTCCTAAAATCCTTACAGAATCAAATCCTTGTCAGGTTTAGGAAGTAGAACTACCAGGCTGCTCTAGACACAATGTGGTTATTCTATCACACCTAGCTGGACCATGTATCACACCTAGCTGGACCATGTTTTTGAACTTGTTTTCTTCAGTTGTTTTTATAACCCTGGTACTCTGTAAAGTTTCATATCAGGTATTGTCTTTCTGTTATATTCTATCAATTTAGTTCTCCTGGACATTTCTGATAAAAAGTCCTTTTATTTCTTAAGAAAAAAATGTCTTTCTTTCTGCTTTTATAAACTTGATAAGGATTCCTCCTGGTCTCTCCTGTGTGCACTTCCCTTATGTCAGTGCTTAGAGCTATGCAAACTTTTATTGTGTAGTTGTCCCTGCTGACAAGGGAAAGGGAAAGGTCACATTTTCTTTGTATTTCTTCAACTGTATTACACTTCTGGTCTGTCAGGCAGATGCTCATATTCTCAGGCTGGATATATAGACCCATACTGAGTGCTTGGTCAAGTTTCAATAGGTTTTTAGATTTTTTTTACTTTTCACCAACTTTCATCATTACTGCTTTGCTCTGGAGTTCGTTTACATAAACATCAATTCTTTATTGAGTCCCATAATTCCTAGTGATAAATAATTTAATTTAGTTCTTTATTAATTGAATGTCATTGACCATGTTCAGCCACAAGGGCAAGGGAAAATGCAAGGTATATGGACACTTCGCATAGCCAATCAAACGTCATACTTTGGAGAATGGAACCAGAGTAAACCTATGCAGACATGGAGAGAACATGCAAACTCCACACAGATAGGTACTAGGAGGTGAGGATTAAACCCTGGATATTGAAGCAGTGAAGTTGAATGCTTTGCTGTGAAATACTATGGCCATAATGCAAGGCAGTTTTTCTTCTTTGTCTCCTGCTGCGCCTAGAATCTAGTTGTCATGACTACCAATGTGTCATTTTCCTCCCCTATACCTTCTTCACATGTGACATATAGGTATGAAGTCTCTCTACCTTCTTCACATGTGGCATATAGGTATGTAGTCTCTCTCCCTTCTTCACATGTGACATATAGGTATGTAGTCTCTCTCCCTTCTTCACATGTGACATATAGGTATGTAGCCTCTCTACCTTCTTCACATGTGACATATAGGTATGTAGTCTCTACCTTCTTCACATGTGACATATAGGTGTGTAGTGTCTCTCTACCTTCTTCACATGTGACATAGGTATGTAGTCTCTCTACCTTCTTCACATGTGACATAGGTATGTAGTCTCTCTACCTTCTTCACATGTGACATACAGGTATGTAGTACAATGGATTTTCTCTGAGGTTTCTACAGTGAGACAGCGCTCAAACATTTGAACCCAGAGCTTCCATTTCTCTGACATGTTAAGGTGTCTCTTCATAGATGTTGGTAGATGAAGTATAGATTTGCTCAGCAAAAAAAAAATAAAAAAAAATGTAATATTAAAGGCAAAACTCAAGAGGCAGGTATGATAGCACATTATTTTGGTTGCCTTTAAACTGTGAATGATCAGCAAGAGTCATTTTAATGTTAATTGTGGGAAAATGCAAATTTAGAGTTGTTTTTTGAAATTTTACTTTGAAATGCAAAAAGTAAAATGGAGAGTATCTCTTCCAAGAGATCACAGTAAAAAACTGAACACTACTAAAACAAATCAATTCTGTGTTCAAAACAGCATTCTAAAGAAGTCTTACAGTTCTTGGTTAAGAGGGTTGCCTCTTCAGGTCCAATTTTAGTAATTAAAACTGCTAAATTGTAAAGTAAACATAGAATGGACATTCAATACCTTTTTTGTTGCATTGAAGCAGGGGGATGTAATTTATTAACGTGATGAAAAATGGAACATGCAGCCGAGTTCGAACAGTTTGCTGATGAAGAGAGGTAAAGGTCAGAACACAGTGGCATTGCTGTTCTGGGGCCATCGAGTAGACAGCCAAGAAAATTGATATGATTAAATATTACAGAAGCAGCAGATAGTTTGAAACTGAAACCGATTAAGTTGTTGAATCTGATCAGAGTGTTTGTGGCAAATTTGACATGTATAGTATACGTTAAAGTGAAGGATGCAGAGATTCTGCATTAGCTGCTAGTAGATTCTGAACTTGCTCAAGGTCAAATATTTGATATTTGAGATAAGGAAACAAATAAGATAAAACAGATTGAGCTGGTAAAACAGCAACTGGAATGGAGGACAAGGCATGCAGGTGAAGTCTTCAGATTATTTGGAGTTTAGCATGCTAAAGAAAGGATTGACTTTGTGGAGTAGATGTTGGAATTTACTAAAGATACAGTGGGGACTGTAATGGTAAAATGTTTGCCAGTGGTGGAGTTGGACATGGGAACCCTACGCCACCAATGATGGTCCTCCTAATATGAAATGAGAAGGATCAAGTACGTTGGCAACTGTGGCAACTTTACAGAAGGTTAACAGTAGCTGGGTGACTGTATATGTTCAGCACAACTTTTCTGCAGTGACCTTGAAACATTGTTTGCAATTTGTGGAAACAGTAAAGGAATATAAGCATAGAAAACTGATGTCCAAACTGATATTTCCAGCTAGTTTTAAAAGTGTTTTAGACTGTTGGTTTTGATTTTTGAGAGTTCTAATGAAGTGATTTCAGAGATGAAGGACTTAGTATTGTGATTAGCACAGCTGCAGGTTGAGCAACAGGTAAGGAGGACTGTTAGCAGAAAGACACTAATACGGTTCGAGAACCAGAAGATGGATGGCAAGACTGTAGATCAGAGTCTGTGATATACCTTTAAGAAGCTTTCCAGTCAACTGGCATGTGCATACAAGTACTGACCACATGCAAACAAGAGTGCCATTTTGAGTGAGCAGCCAGAGTGAGAGCATGCATGCATGAGTATAGTAGTCAGTCAGTTATTTCATTTAAGTTCATTGTTCCCGCCATCCATCCTGATGTGTTTGTATGCAATAAACTACTTAAACGAACACCCAAGCCTAAACATCTTCTTCTTATACACAAAACAAACATGGTGTCAGAAAAGGATCAGTGTCACAGCCATATGGAAACAGATTAGAAGTGGAGGAATATACAGTATTGGATCATCCCAACTGCTCAAACGATTAGCAAAGAGGTCAGAAACAAATTCCAGGTACTAAAACTTGCTTAAATGATTTCTTTTATTGTGAATATAAAAGAAAGCATTCAGAACACTCAAAACAAATTTCTTAAACGAAATGTCCGAAACTATGATGTATTGATAAAAATATTTGAAATAATTACAAAAGTGTTTGAAACAATATCCGATTTGCATAAAATGTACAAAAAGGGAAAACAACTGTATTCTTTCACAATGTGCTACTTCTTCACATTAACTAAAACTATTTGCAGTATCAGAAGAGTGCAAAGTATTTGCAAGTGTGTGCAGTATTACAGTGCAGTTATTTTGCAAAGTACAGTTATTTCAAAGAATATTTCGCAGAGTACAGTCTTTCAAAAAGATTATTGCACATTTGAATATTATTACAAATACCTGGTGTGTGTGCATGTTTGTACATAATTACAAGGGCCAAGTTCGCATTGTGTTTTACTATAATCTGTGGGCATGGCAGAAAGATTTCGCAGACCTGCGCCACTTGTGTTTGGTAACAATATTGCAGAGAATTGGAGAGTGTTTGAGCAGGAATATGGTATTTTCATACAGGCTGCTTTTTCTGACTAAGACACATGTACAAAGGCATTTATTCTGCTTAATTTAGTTGTTTTAGAAGCCAATGAAAGAGGGCATTCATTTGTGTATGCACCTGCTGTGTTTGCAGGGGAGGGGGAAGACCACCATATTGCGGTACCGGCTGAAATGTGGGAAGACCCTGAGTTCTTGAAATGTAAATTTAGAGAAATGTGTAACCCCCAAACAATATCACAATGGAAAGGCACTTATTTTATACAAGGGATCAAAAGCCCAGTGACATTTTTGCAGCATATATAACTGTCTTGAGAAATAAGGCTAAAACGTGCAGATCTGGTGATTTGATAGATGAGTTGATAAAAGACAGGCTTGTGTGTGGTATTAATAATGACACAATGAGAAAGATTTTGCTTCAAGACAGTAATTTGATGTTAAACAAGGCCATTGAGATGTCAGATATACAAGCTTACAGAAAGGCACACAAGTATGCTTAAAAATGAGAAAGCAAATCTTCCAGTACTTTCTAAAGCTGATGTAAATAGTATGCAGCATGAGGTTAGGAGATACAAGTCTAGGGGTGCAGCCTCACCTAGGGCCTCCCTAGCAAAAGACGTGGCTGCCCTAGCCCGTGCTCCAGTAAAACCCAGAGCTACTTCAGTAAGGCCTAAGGTGCATGCAGCAAAGCACAGGGGTGACTCAGCAAAACCCATAGCTAGCCTCATAGTCAATTGTGGTGGAAATTATGAACCCAAATGATAAAAGTGCTTAGCTTTTGGTCAGTAGTGCCATTCTTGCATTAAGTGGAATCATTTCAAAAGGGTTTGTAAATCAAATAAGGCACAGTCTTTTATTAAAAGAGGGCATTCCAAGAGGCAAATTGATCAATTAGAAAGCTGTGACACTACTTTTTATGTTGATGGTGTGTCTATGCTTGGTGAAACAGTCAATGCAGTAGATTTGTGGGCAAAAAACAAAATATTTTGTACTGTTTGGATTAATGGGAGTCCTGTAGAGCTCAAAGTAGATACTGGCATAAAATGCAATGTTATGTCAGCAGAAACGTTTGCTAGAGTAAAAGTTGCAGAGCAACTTGATCTGACAAAGTGTGTGAGGCTTGTTGCTTATGGTGGTGAAGAGATTCAAACCGAAGGCTCAGCAGTGCTTTCATGTTACTCTGCTGGGAACAGCAATGACTCTCAGTTTTACATAGTCAAGAGACGCATGCAGTCATTATTACGCCTCAGAGACAGTTTGAAAATGGGACTGCTTTCACTTAATAAAGAAGTCCTCCATGTAAGATTGAATGACAACCTCTCTAATTTCACCCAAACTATTTTTTCTGAGTATGCTGATATTTTCGCAGACAAACTAGGCAAACTCCGTATTGTGTACTCCATGAAGTTAGATCCAGAGGTCAGCCCAGTTATCAGACCAGCACTGAAAGTTCTGGTAGCTAGACCCAACTGAATGGGTATCCTCCATGGTAGTAGCTCATAAAAAATCTCAGATGATATCAGAATATGTACTGATACAAGAGACTTGAACAAAGCACTAAAAGACCTCATCATCTTATGCGCACAGTTGAAGAGGTTGCTACCATCATGCCAAATGCCACTGTTTTTTCTGTCTTACATGCAAAGAGTTAATCTTGGCAAATTTCGCTTGACCAAAAATCTTCATTGGTAGCCATTTGGGAGATGCAGATTTTCTGAGAATGCCATTTAGAATGAAT